>NC_079211.1:14686674-14941674 GCF_029633865.1 Lampris incognitus
GCTCACTTTCAATGGGAGACTATTTCCATTGAAAAAGGGTACTAGACCATATGCACTGAAGAGGTCTCATATCCACTGAAACGGGTACACACTGATTGAAAATTACAGCAGGCGTGCACTCATAAACACACACAAACACCCATCAAACACATGCTTTTCATGTTGATCGAAAAGCCCAGTTGTCCCACACGCATCACATCATCACCATTATCCCAACTCTTGCATGTGCCAGGCATGTGCAAGGCAAATCAGCTTTGTTAAAGCCTTGCCAGGCTGTTATTTCTGAGCCGGGCCCGTGTGGCAGCGGCCCCAGGTCTGTCTCTTGCAGCGACCATGCAGCTCAGGCATGACGGTCCGGCCCAAGCCCTGTTGCCTTGGTGACAGTGAAACGCCGCTACACTCGTTTTGGACCCAAGGCATTCAGGGTGAATCTCAATTTTGCGTTTTAGTGAGCTCCACTGTCTTTGAACTGTCTCCTTCCTTCATGAACACACAACAAACAGCTGGGCAGAACGGTGCAGGACCACCTGCCCAATCACTTAACGACTTACCTCTCTGGAACATTCAGGCATGACTAAATGGGGGCATCCAGGTGGCATGGCGGTCTATTCCGTTGCCTACCGACACGGGGATCGCCAGTTCGAATCCCCGTGTTACCTTCGGCTTGGTCGGGCGTTCCTACAGACACAACAGGCTCGGTGCATTACTGTCGCGCTGCGGATCTTCCGAGTGTGTCTGTTTGGATAAGAACTTCCGGTACAACCGGATGCTTACGTCCTATTGAATCATTAGTTAGCTGCTAACTTATCCGTCCGAAATCTTAATTTCGTCTGAAAAATCCGTGAATCAAAAAGGGGGTGTTCAAGTATCAACGCCGTGAATCAGGCCCCACTGAGCACTGTTGTGTGCCACAGTGTGCGAATTCGGCGTGCTATAAATCTCTTAAGTTTCCATTCATCCCTAGTAACTGCGAGGAAAGAGCTAAGTGGTGTAAACTACTAATAAGACACGTTAGTCCCTAGCTAACGGGTCTGACTCTTTAGCCGAGCGGATAGTGATGTCGCCTTGTGGTGCAGTAGATCCGTATCGAATCCCGCACCGGGCAAGAAAATAACCGGTGGCAGCGGTGGGATCCGGAAGTGTGCAGATCCTCAGAAGTCTCTTCGGAGCGCGGGAATAACAAAGCGCGAGGGCGCGCTTCCGGGGAGGGTAACGACTGTAAACTACCAATAAGACACGTTAGTCCCTAGTTCACGGGTCTGACCCTTTAGCCGAGCGGTTAGTGATGTCGCCTTGTGCTGCAGTACACCCGTATCGAATCCCGCACCGGGCAAGACAAATAACCGGTTACAGTGGCTAGCGAAGATTCGGAGGGACACATTTACCGTCACCAAGAGTACAAAAGAGTGTGGTGATTTCGCTGTGCCTGCTACAGGTCTGTTAAGGAGGCTCAAGAACTCTCTGCGTGGAATGAGTACTCCAACCCCGCACCCAGACTAGGTGGGTTTTTTTGTTTGTTTTGTTTTTGTTTGTTTGTTTGTTTTGTTTTGTTTTTTTATTGCATTTTTTTCGTGTCATAAATGTGACATGAACTCCAAACAATACATAAAAATTACTTTGGATAAAAGGTACCCACAACCATTTAAAGGAGGCTCGATGAGCTGCAGGTTTGAGAGGTGGATTAGCCCAATGAAGAAAACATAGCAGGGTTGGGCTTGCTGGGTTTCTGTGAAAAAAAAATCCAAAAATGTGGGATATTTGGTATACCAAAAAAAAAACGGTCTGACAATACAGAAATATAAAACCGCCTCTTTAATGAAAATAGTTTAGAATAAAAAATAAAATAAAAATCGCCTCCATCCATCCATTATCCAAACCGCTTATCCTGCTCTCAGGGTCGCGGGGATGCTACAAATGTAAAAAGGATGATTTTCACTAAGTCAGGATATGAAATTCTGCCACTTCTACAACACTAATGAAATAATTCTGTTACTATATGTATTGAGAAAAATATCTTGAAGTCTGTGATAATAATATAAAAATGACATGGTACAGAATTAAATGTGATGATTCTCTTTAGGGCGCGGCTGAAGGTGTATGTCCTCAGCGTGTTCTTCCAGGCAGCACGGGGAAGTCCTCCGGCAGCAGAGCAGGTTCTTTACAGGTCGGACGTGTGCTGTGTTCTTTAGGCCAGGACTTGATACACTCTTTGTGAAAGCCGTGCTTGCACTCCAGGACACACATGTCGTCTGGGGACATATCATAACAGATGATACAGGGATCCTCCAAGGTCGGAGCTTTGGCCTGGGATTGTCTCTGTGATTTAACTGTCTGCCAGGCAGGGGAAGGAGGAGGGTTCCCACACTGCTGAACGTTCAGTCCAACATTTTTGGCCAAGTTTGTCTTCTCCTGCTGGTCCAAGATTAACTGAGTCACTCTGCTGACAACATCCTGGATGCCCATATGGGTGAGGGCTACATCATTGGCTGCAGACAGCTCCCACACAAATGCAGATGAGTCTCGCTTGGTATAGTCAGGGAAGATTGTGCTGAGGCACTCCAGAACCTTGTAATGCTCCTTTGGGCTGGTTTCATGGTTGGGCTGGCTATCTTGAGTTTCACGTTCATGTTTCTGCTGAGGGAGGTTCAAAGGTTGTGAGCAAAGCATAGGGCTTTCAACTGCTGAGAGTAGAACATTGGAGGCCTGGGGTAAAATATGATCTGATAGCTGCTCAGGAGACAACTGTTCAGCTAACAGAAACATCAGTGGAAGTGGCACTTGAGATGTAGTGGAAATGCTGACTGGGGTCAGTTCAGAGACCCTGATTCCATTCCTCACCTGCTCCATCCGTTCTTCATACTGAGCCCCTGAAGATGTAATTTTTTCCTTGGCTTCTTCGGCACAGGCTCTCCAGCTGTTCTGAGCCGTGGTGAGGATGTGTGAATGGTATCTTGGTGCTACTCCCTCCAGTTTGGCAAGGACGGCCTTGGCACATGATAGATCTGTAGAGACAGTGTGAGGCTTGCTCATGGCAGTTCTCCAGGAATGACAGCTGTGCTGCCTGGGACCTCTTGGTAGCCTTGGCACACAGATCTTTGGTTCTCTGGATGTGTTCTTACAAGATCATCTTCTCAGCAGCTGACTGGTTACTCAGTTCTAATAAATTGTTAAATTCTGAGTCATCTTCTGCACTTGTTTAATATTTTGTGTGAGGACTTCCTTTTTTCTCTTGCTGGTCCATTTTTACCACTTCTTCTAGCTTATGTTGGAACAGCACCAGTTCTTTATTGGTCACTTGTATATTGCCATCAATCTTCTTACAGTCTTCTTCAAGAGCAGTTATAACCTCTTTGTGACTTTGATTCATCCCATCACAATCAGTCACTATTTTGTATATCTGTATCTCAAACTCCTTGATGGTCTTGTGTTTCTTGTGGATGTCCCCATTGCTGCCCTCAAAAGTGCATAAACCTCTGTAATGACTGCTATACTCCACTTGGCCCCATGACATGCCTGTGGGGCTTCAGTTTTGTTCAACAAGCTGATTCCAGTCAAAATGCTTGGCTTTTCCCAAACACCACCCTCATCCACTTCACCGGTATACAGCTCCAAGTTGGCCATCTCACTAGATGTAAAGGTAGGAGGAAACTGGATTTGAAGGTTCCTGGCTCTCTGTAAACCGTTGGGAACCTCTTAATGTCTCCACTGTGCCTGCTGTTCTACTTGTTGGCAAGGCAAGCTGTGACAATGTAGACCCAAATACATAAGGACTGGGGAGGTAGGGATACGATTCAGGTTGTGCAGAACAAGATTTCTGCAGATAGCTTTTGTCTGTTTGGACAGTTGGGTCTTCCAGAGCACACTTGCTGTTTCCATGGCCACCCTCCTGTAGAAAAATGGCATGCTTAGCGAGACCTACACAGTTGCCCATCATAATGAAGTGGAGGGACTCCAGGAGGAAGGGCTCAAAGCCACCAGCCTGTTGGATCTTCAGTTGAGCAGAAGGTGGAAAATTGTCAAGCTCTCTAACCAGCAGGGGGTCCTCGGCATTCAGGGGACCATGCTCTTCCAAGATCTGGGCAAAGTAGTCATACATCTTTCTTTAGTTGGATCAGGGCTGTTGTCTAAAATGTGTTTAAAGTCCTCTCTGTGTCCAGTGTAGTTGAACTTGTCCTCAAAGTCAGCTACTTGTTCTTGAATGTTATCAGGTATACTGAATGGATCACTATGGTGAAGGAATGCTAAATAGCCATCCTCTTCAAAAAGAGTCACGCTCAGCTCTGGGTGTACTGCCTCTCGTTCCTGAGAAGATCATAATGCCCTTTGGCTCTTTTTGTTTCTTTTTGCAGCCTCTGTTCTTTGTCATCATAGAAGAATTATCTTGATTTTTATCTTCAGACTTCTTAATGACCATCTGACAATGGCCATCCGTCACTTCAAAATACTGATCTAGTATTGTATGACAGCCAGCGTAAAGCTCCCTGTGCTCCTCCAAAGCCCAGATAAAAAGTCTAATTTCTTGTACTGGAGACTGTTTAAGGAATTCAGTGACAGTTAAGTCATTTTAATTCAAAAACTTTGGTCTGGTACCAACTTTTTCTATAAGCATGTCCTGTACTGGGGTAAAGGTGAGAAGAGGAGCCAGGTCCAACTTCCCCATGTGTCCTGAATAGCGCTCAATTAACTTTCTGGCAGCATTCAGACCTGCACTATCAAGCTGCTGGGCCCATTCAATTAAGTTGGGACAGGTATCAAGTGAAGTGCTGAGGAACTGGATGAGGAGGTGAGCCCACACCCAATTCCTCCTCTCCAGCAGCAGATCTGCCACTTGGCCTAGGGTTCCAGGCTGCTGTTGATCCTCGCCGATGAGCCTCCCTGCTACGTTATTGCCCTTCGACAACTCCCGTTCCATCCAAGGCATAACACTTCATTAGGGCTGACACATTAAGGCTCTGTTCTTCTCTAAATAGCTTTCTGCTCTCGTTAATTTGGGGACAGGGTCCCGATACAGCAACCAGGAACATGTTTTCTCTGGAAATTGAACCACGTTTTCTTCTTTCTCCAACAGAGAGTGATTTGTTTCCCACTTTTTTTGAGATGCTTAATTATACTGCTTTCTTCTATATTTATGGGGGTCCTTACATTTTAACTTCTTAAGACTTGTGCCTCCCTAGCTCGGCAGAGGGGGTGGAGCAGTGACCAGGATGGCTCGGAAGAGTGGGGTAATTGGCCAAGTACAATTTGGGGAGAAAAAAGCGGAGGAAATCCAAAAAAAAGAAAAGAAAAAAAAAGACATGACCAAATGAGCATGAGAGTATTTACCTGAATCTTGAATCCAATTTTGTGATTGGAAAAAGCAAAGGCGCATAACACTTCTGAGAAATTGTTGTAGTGTCTTAAATTTTGGGGTTGGGATGTGTACTGGTGTGAAGATTGGAGGGGGGGGGCATAAGATGAGATAGGGAGCCACTGAGCAGAGCTGATGAACTGGCCTTCCTCTAAAATCCCTTCACACTACCCTGCACACACACACACACACACACACACACACACACACACACACACACACACACACACACACACACACACACACACACACACACACACACAAACCCAAGCATGGGCACACACGATGTCCAAAACAAAATGGGATAATGGGTGATTCACATTTAAGCTATTGAACCACTGATGACTCACTACTGATTCAGCAACCAGTTGCCATGAAACATGTCAAAAGCAGTGACAAGCATTGGCAACAGAATAAAAACACTGCTAAAAGAACCGTTTCTGTGAGCTTTACTTCCAAACTGTGAATTAAAAATGTATTTTTTTCCACCCCTACATTACAGAAAATATCAGCAATCCATTAAATTATCCTCCCTCCAATCTCATCCACATATTATGCCACTTATGAATAGCTATTGCCAGGGTGGATATGGTGGGGGTGGTGGGGGGGGCAAACATTTAGCCAGCCAGCAAACAACCTATATGCCAACATGATAGCGATCGGACTCGATCAATCATCAAGATGACTGATGTGCCCAATCAGACATAGCGATGCTTACGACTGTCTGTCTCTGTTGACCTGGTGCTCCTCTTCCTTTCCACCCCCACTCCACCACTCAGACACAGAGTTGCCTAGCAACCCCCAAGAGCAGCCTATGGAGAACCCGTGCAGGCACACTCGGAATAACCCTGCAACTCTGGACGAGGAAGATAATGAACTCCCACTCCGCCCCACCGCCGCGCTCTGTCTTCCCCAAAATGTGAGAGGGAGCCGAGGAGAGGTTGGCAAGTGCATTTCCCACTCGCCCCCGACCCACTCGCCTCAGGGAGATTCACCAGAGTAACCATAGTCCCAGTAAATGTTCGACAGCATCTTAGTTACACACACACACACCACACACAGACTAAACACACACATAGACAGGTACGTGCGTGTATGTATGTTTGCACTTGCTGACACGTGCACAAACATAACAAATAAATATGCATTTGTTGAGTCCCGAGTGTCCTTTGGGTATTCAACTGTAGGCATCGCGCGTAATGGGAAAACAATCTGTCAGCGTCTCCAATAATGCCCTGAGATCACGCGTCATCTATACCCAAAAAGTACAAATATTCCATTTCTGATTGAGATTGATGTCAAATGGCTTTAAACCCGGCAGCCATGAAATCTCCATTTCAAACAGACAAAGGGTTTTAGCAGATGAAAGTTAAAAGCTCTGCAGTGTTTCCCTGGCCTAACACTATTAGCACATTAAGCGAGTGCTTAAATACAGTCAGCAGACGATGGATCATCTCTGGGCCTTGGGCAGGGGACACATTTGTTAATCCCCTGAAGGGGAGGGATTCACTACAGAAATGGCAACCCAAGTGAACCCACTGCCCCTGGGGAGTGGAGGGACCGGGTAGATTATGAGCAGCCTTGGGGGCGACGCTAAACGCCTTAGCCCCGATGCTGACAGAGGCACGAAAGACGCATATGCAAAGAAAGAGATAAGTATACACATGCAAACACATTGTATGCATTATATGCACAGGCCACCCTTGAAAGGAAAGAATGCAGATAGACGTGGAAAGACGGGCAAATCTAAATGCAGGCAGGCACACACACACACACGAACACAAATTATCCAAAGGGCTGACCTCTTACTCCGATCCGATACCCCCCTGTGTTTGGGTAAATAGTTGATTTCGCTTCACATCTTTATGACACATTCTGAGGAGAAGGTGATTGGAACAGAGTGTCAGGGGGGAGATTTGACTCCTGCAGGAGTCTACACTGGGGATGGAATGACCACCCTAGAGAAGGGGAGAGGGAGGTGGCAGGAGGTTGGGAGTTTTTCTGGCAAATTAAACCAGCAGCCTGAGGGAGTAGGGAGAAATCAACTGAAACATGGTGACATAAAAGGTAAACAGCACATTATAGCTTGATCTTTGCCAGGAGAGGGAGCGATAACAGAGTCGCCCTGCTGATAAAAACGGCCCAGGCAGCAAGATTACCTGACAGGGTGTTGTGGTGGTCATTACTGGACCTGCCCTCACTGACCACCACCACCACCACCACCACCACCCAAATGCATTTCCTAGTTCAGGATGAAAACAAAGCACTGGAGATGTGAGTTATGGTACCTTTGTGAATCCCACCCTATTTAGGTCAAATGGCTTTACCCAGTGCTTAGGGGCAAAAAGTGGCTGTAATCCTCAATTTCCCCATGCCACTAAGATGTGCATGTGTTTACAACTGACGCTTCACATCTGTCTGATTTGACTTGCTGTGGGCAATTATCACTATCTATCTATCTATCTATCTATCTATCTATCTATCTATCTTTATTTTAAATTTATTTCTGATTCTTCCCTTTTTTCTCCCAATTTAGTGGCCAATTGATCCCTATTTTAATTCAAACACCCACCCTCGTATTGCATGCGTTCGCCAACTGCATCTCTCCGGCCGGCAGTCTCGAAGGAAAGCGCCTCCCCACTTTCGTGACAAGGCGAATCCAAGCCGAACCACTGTTTTTCCGACACACACAGAGACGCATTCACATGACGAACACAAGCCGACTCCGCCCCCCTCCCGAAGACAGCGTTGGCAATGATTGCTGCTTCATCGAGTCCGGCCATAGTCGGATCTGACGAGACCGGGGCGCGAACCCCAGTCCCCAGTGGGCAACTGCATCGACACCAAGCCGATGCTTAGACCGCTACGCCACCGCTGACTCGCTATCTATCTATCTATCTATCTATCTATCTATCTATCTATACATACATATATACATACATATATACATACATATATATCAACATGGATACAGGAAAAAAGATTTTAATACATTGCAGTACAGGCCTGTTTCGTGCGTCTTGCACTCATCAGCAGCCTGTACTGCAATGTATTAAAATCTTTTTTCCTGTATCCGTGTTGATATTCCGCTCCTCATTTGTCGAGCACTCACAACACCATTGACGGTTTCGGAAAAAAAACACTATATATATATATATATATATATATATATATATATATATGTATTCAGATGGCGGCGCAAATTCACGTTTGCAGCGGCCTCACCCAGTACCAGTGTGAGAAGATGGCGGCACAAATTCTCGTTTGCAGTTGCCTCACCTAGTACCGTCCATGTCTTTGTCCACGTCTGCGTCTAAAATTGTCTTCCTTTGATGGCTGGGAGAGCTGGCGCTGGGTCGGCTGGGAGAGCTTGGGCTGCTGCAGAGACCGCGGCCCTGCCTGGATCTGTGCCCAAAGAGGTAACACCAAGGGTGTTCTGACAGGACGCGGACGCGGGGCAGGCTAAGCTAACTGCTAGCCCATACAGACCGGCAGTTCCGATAACACCGGGGGCGGTCTGGCAGCGGCCTCGCCTAGCCTTGACTGTGTTTTTAGTGTCGTCGTGTGAAGTGCGGGGAGGTGTGTCGAGTGTGTGTGCCTGGGAAAGCTGGCGTTGGATCGGCTGAGGGAGCTTGGTCTGCTGCATCCTGTGGGCCCAAAGGACCATGGCCCTGACCGGAGCTGTGCCCGAAGAGGAAACACCGAGGACGGCCTGACAGGACGCGGCAGGCTAAGCTAACTGCTAGCCCATGCAGACCTGCTGTAGTCATTCTGGCAGGTTCGTTCTCCTGGACAGTGACCCCCCCCCCCGTTTAGATATACGTTAGTTTGGATTATGTGTGTTCTTGTGGTTCTTGGATATGTGTTTTTGTCTTTGTGTTGCACTGCTGTAGGCTGGCACATGAAATGAAACAATGTTTCGTTGTGTTTCTGATTCTGATATATATTCATCTATCAATGAATGTTGAAGTGGTCTGAAAAAAATGTACAGTACTACAGGGCGGTGTCTACAAATACCTTTTAGACAGCCGATGTGAGGTAATACCTTTATTGTGCAATTTGAACACTACTGAACTGTGTTCAGTCCTACCAGCATAGTCAAACTGCCCCCCCCATTGCAAAGCCGCTTAGACCCGAAAGGAGATTACACATACCAAATATATAAACAGAAAACACAGAAAAGCCTATGACCGGAGCGCGCGCACACACACACACACACACACACACACACACACACACACACACACACACACACACACACACACACACACACACACACACACACACACAACCTTTATTGAGATCTGAATTTCTCCATAGCTGTCTGACCTCAGTTTTTCCGTCTACACGTGAAACCTCATAAGTGAACCTAAAAGGTCTGGACGAGCCTGAGGCTTTACTCAGCGGGAAACCGATCCTCTCCCATCAATATTATTTCTCTTTCTAGTTCTCTTTCACTCACACACACACGCACAATATTGCCCTGACCTCTGACGCATTTATTTTTGCCTGTCTCACGCACACACATGCACACATGGCAGAGATGACATTTCATTGCCCATCTGCTTCATATTCCTTTTGAGATTCTTTTGTTGTTGTTGTCTTAATTCATCACGAGAACACAGACTGACAATAAGTGCTGTTTTTCAGCAAAATCCAGCTCCAAATTCATGGTTACACACATTGACACTGACTGCCAGAGCTGCTCAGCACAGCAAAACCACAGACTTCCCACTGTTCACCACTGAGAGCACTCCATTGGAGCAGTTGGAGCAGAAGTTCTTTGCTCAAGAGCCCATTGATAGTAATTGTTGAGGAATGGAAGTGGTGCCCCCATTCACTCTCCTTGCCTGGATTTACACTTAGCTCTGCGCGGTTGGCCTGGGCGTTCAACCAGCACACAGCATGGCTGACCTCACTGCTACCGCCGCCCCCTTTCTCATAATGCACGTATCATTTATTTACTTTTTATCCTGTGGTGCAGAGTCAGCCACTGCTAAAACCAGTGTGTTCCAGTTCTATGACACAAACACAAAACCAAGAGGGGGAAGAGAGGGGGGAGACACAGGTCACCCTGGGGGGGGGGGGGGGGAGTCACAGAATGTAATGTTTCAATGAATAAACCAAGGACTCAGCAGCCTGGGGAATACAGCTTGGCTGAGCCTTGTTCAACGTGCAACATTGTGTGTGTGTGTGTGTGTGTGTGTGTGTGTGTGTGTGTGTGTGTGTGTGAGTGAGTGAGTGAGTGAGTGAGTGAGTGAGTGAGTGAGAGCAAGCGAGACAGAGACAAATACCCCATTGACCTTCACAGCCCACATATGCCAGATATTTATGTTAAGACAGAATAGGTATAGTTAACCTGGAATGACAGAGAACATTGACGCAATTAATGGAGGAATCCCTGGGCTGCGACAGCAGGCCAGAGCAATATATGTAATTTGAAATTAAAGTGAAAGGCATTTTCTTTAACGGTGCTAAACAGCAGGTAGCTTTGTGCAAGTAAGACACACAGGTCTGTTTCTCTTTCTCTCTGGGATATGGACGTTTCAAGTTGAGTGGGGGGGGGGGTTGGCGGGGTGGCGGTTCAGGACCTCCTATAATATTGTAGCGAATTCGGGGGGCAACCAAAGGAACTGCCGTAGCCGGACGCAAATCCGTATTCTCCCGCACCGCGGGAGACATCGTTAACCGCTCGACTAAAGGGTCCGACCCGTTAGCCAAGGGCTAACGTGTCTACTTATCCATGCACGTCACACTACCCCCCTCCCACCTTCGGGATGCGCGCGGACGCGCTTCCCGAAGGTCATCGGATGCAACGATCACGGATGAATAGGCTCGGTAGCCCTTGGCTAACGGGTCGGACCCTTTAGTCGAGCGGTTAGCGATGTCTCCCGCGTGTGCGGGGGATACGGGTTCGCGTCCCGGCTGCGGCGGTTCCTGTAGTTACCCCCCGAATTCGCTATAATGGTGTCAGAAGTGGGATGGTGAGACCGTAAGGTCATCCCAGAGGCGTGAGGGAGCTGAAGCGCGCGGACACGCTTCCCGAAAGAGCGGGGTAGTGTAACGTGCACGAATAAGCAGACACATTAGGATTTAACCCCATTATGTGTCGATTTTTTTAATCCATAGTATTTGCCATGCTACCAGACATTAGAAGCCTGGGAGCCAGACGAATCCCCGAGCTCCTGTTTTACGTTTGCTCTGGCATATTAGCAGTTTCGAATTGTGTGTGTGTGTGTGTGTGTCGGCCCTGAGATGGCCTGGCGGCCTGTCCAGGGTGTCTCCCCGCCTGCCGCCCAGTGACTGCTGGGATAGGCTCCAGCATCCCCCACGACCCTGAGAGCAGGATAAGCGGCTCAGATAATGGACGGATGGATGAATTCGCCCGGTTCCCAAGCTACAACATTCGCCCATTCGCCATCATTCCAAGATACACACTAACACTTCCCCCTTGTGGCTGTTAGTGTGTAGTGCTACGGAGGGAGGCGGCACCACAACTTCAGTAGCGCTTCATGTCATCTAGGAAAACTGGGCCTCATTCATCAATCGTTCGTATGTAGAAATTTGTTCTTCTTACACCCATGTTATTGTTAAACCTTGTCTAACAGGCTGATGGTTATTTTGTAATTCCTTCCCCCTAACATTTATTGTCTACCTCTTGCAACGAGCAATCGCCCAGGCTTGCAAAGACATGGGAAAACTGGTGTCTAAATTCCGGGGTTACCCAGGTTCTACACTGGTCTGTGACAAACTTCAGGGCTAAAAAAATTCCATGGGTGAGTAAAAAGCAAATTTGTACGTGCGAACGATTGATGAATGAGGCCCACTGTTTTCAATGTGGATGCATCATTTTATTACTCTTGAACAAAAATTATATGAACAAAAACATGGATGAATAGAAGTACCACTGTTCTTCAGCAATACCATTACATATTTGCTCAAGTAACAAAAAGGTTTTTGTTTTCCAAAGCAGTCAGTATAAAAGAACGTCTGAGGAACTGGGTGTTACATGACAACATTCAAGGGAGACATACTATATCCTACCTCTGCATGCCACACAGTATCTAGTCACATCTAGAAGTGTTACAATATCAACCAGCATTGTTTTATTAACTTTGTAAAATACATCTTATTTCTTTGAACTCATGAAACTGCCCTCAGATCTGTTCAGTTTTCACTGATAAGTGTGGAATACAGGGAAAACGTCAAGCTAATACCAGAGGAAAGCCTTTCCTTGTGACAACACAATAGAAATATATCCTTTCAATTAATATACCTTGGTGTAACGTCATTTACACTACAGTGAAATGCATAGATCATTAGAAATGGAATGAACCCCCAGGAAGGTTACCCATTAGCATGCTCCAATCTTGAATAGTTCAGTTTCTTGGGTTTTTACAGTGTGTCCTGCAAACCCCAATTCCAATGAAGCTGGGACGTTGTGTAAAATGTGAATAAAAACAGAATACGATTTGCAAATCCTTTTCGACCTATATTCAATTGAATACACTACAAAGACAAGATATTTAATGTTCAAACTGATAAACTTTATTGTTTTTTGCAAATATTCACTCATTTTGAATTTGATGCCTGCAACACGTTCCAAAGAAGCTGGGACAGGGGCAACAAAAGACTGGGAAAGTTGAGGAATGTTCAAAAAACACCTGTTGGGAACATTCCACAGGTGAACAAGTTAATTGGAAATGGGTGAGTGTCATGATTGGGTATAAAAGGAGCATCCCCGAAAGGCTCAGTCTTTCACAAGCAAGGATGGGGCGAGGTTCACCATGTTGTGAACAACTGCGTGAGCAAATAGTCCAACAGTTTAAGAACAACGTTTCTCAACGTACAATTGCAAGGAATTTAGGGATTTCATCAGCTACAGTCCATAAAATCATCAAAAGATTCAGAGAATCTGGAGAAATCTCTGCAAGTAAGCGGCAAGGCCAAAAACCAACACTGAATGCCCCTGACCTTCGACCCCTCAGACGGCACTGCATTAAAAACCGACATCATTCTGTAAAGGCTATTATCACGTGGGCTCAGGAACACTTCGGAAAACCATTGTCAGTTAACACAGTTCGTCGCTACATCTACAAGTGCAAGTTAAAACTCTACCATGCAAAGCGAAAGCCATGTATCAACAACACCCAGAAACGCCGCCGGCTTCTCTGGGCCCGAGCTCATCTGAGATGGACTGACGCAAAGTGGAAAAGTGTGCTGTGGTCTGACGAGTCCACATTTCAAATTGTTTTTGGAAATCATGGACGTCGTGTCCTCCGGGCTAAAGAGGAAAAGGACCATCCAGATTGTTATCAGCGCAAAGTTCAAAAGCCAGCATCACAGATGCTGGCTTTTCACAGATATATACCAAGTCCAGTTGCACTCGATTCAATTCCTTTGGATAACCATGACCTGGATGAGAACATTCACAGACAACATCTGTGATGGTATGGGGGTGTGTTAGTGCCCATGGCATGGGTAACTTACACATCTGTGAAGGCACCATTAATGCTGAAAGGTACATACAGGTTTTGGAGCAACATATGCTGCCATCCAAGCGACGTCTTTTTCAGGGACGTCCCTGCTTATTTCAGCAAGACAATGCCAAGCCAAATTCTGCACGTGTTATAACAGCGTGGCTTCGTAGTAAAAGAGTGCAGGGACTAGACTGGCCTGCCTGCAGTCCAGACCTGTCTCCCATTGAAAATGTGTGGTGCATTATGAAGCGCAAAATATGACAACAGAGACCCCGGACTGTTGAGCAACTGAAGTCGTACATCAAGCAAGAATGGGAAAGAATTCCACCGACAAAGCTTCAACAATTAGTGTCCTCAGTTCCCAAACGCTTATCGAGTGTTGTTAAAAGGAAAGGTGATGTAACACAGTGGTAAACATGCCCCTGTCCCAGCTTCTTTGGAACGTGTTGCAGGCGTCAAATTCAAAATGAGGGAATATTTGCAAAAAAAATAAAGTTTATCAGTTTGAACATTATCTTGTCTTTGTAGTGTATTCAATTGAATATAGGTCAAAAAGGATTTGCAAATCATTGTATTCTGTTTTTATTTACGTTTTACACAATGTCCCAACTTCATTGGAATTGGGGTTTGTACTTGCATAGAGGCAGAAAATCTCACGGAAAACTTTTCTGTCTGTGCGTGGCTCAACTCATCATTCAATGTATCTTCAAACTGCACTCACCGACATGGAAAAACGTACAAGTTTATATGACTATGTAAGAAGGCCATATAGTAAAAACCCTAAAAACAGAGGTATCCTTCTAAACTATGCCTCTTTCAAGAGGGATGGAGACGACACTGACATAGCATAAAAATTAGTAGATCTTAACCATGTTCACTTTCAAACAGCAAAGGCTTAAATCTGATGGTTACACATAATATTCAAGAGTTGCTTGAAATACAAATGCTGAGAGTTGATGTCAAAATATTTTCACCCATTTTGAATGTTGGCTGAACAGTCTGGATGGAAAGCAAGGCAAACCAAATTCAAAACTGAAACATATCAGTTTGGTCGGTCTTGCTGGGCAAAACATAATTCATTTGCAAGACAATCTTTGATTTTTCCCTCAAATGGGATTTTGGCCCATCTCTGGCTCCTGCTGATCCTCCATGTAATAGGGGTCGCCCTGGTGGACCCTGTGGTTATGCACCCTTAGGTTGCCTCTGTGGGCAAACCTTTTGCCACACTCGGTGCAGGCAAAAGGCCTCTTCCCCATGTGAACATCCCGTTGGTGGGCCCTTAGGTTCCCACTACGGGCAAACCGCTTACCACACTGAGCACAGCCGAAGGGCCGCTCACCCGTATGTGTGCGAGTATGCACAGTAAGCTCAGAGGGAGTGAGGAAACTCTTGTCACAGAACTGACAAGGGTGTAGCCTGACTCCAGTGTGGCGCAAAAGATGTCTACGCTGGTGGGAAGGGTAAGTAAAACACTTGGTACAGTAGGGACAGGTGTAGGGTCTTCCATTTCCGCCACCTGGGGCCGGGGGATGGGTGAGAGCATTTGTGTGCCGGAGTGTGTGTGACTGCGTATTGGACTGCGGCCGGAGAGGGTCTCTGTTGGTGAAGGAAGCAACACGCCTGGTGTGAGGAACAGGACCCCTCCCAGCCCTGTCATCTCTG
Source organism: Lampris incognitus (assembly GCF_029633865.1). Lineage (NCBI taxonomy): Eukaryota > Metazoa > Chordata > Actinopteri > Lampriformes > Lampridae > Lampris > Lampris incognitus. Next base: position 14,702,164 of record NC_079211.1, read on the forward strand.
GGTCGCCATGATGATGCAGCAGATTGGGCTTGGGACGGATCCTGCCGGGTCTCCCTCTGTCCCGCCACTTGACCTTGTACCGAGTTCTGATTTGAGTTCTGGTTCTCAGGCTCCTGGTCTAGGAAGGGGAAGGAGGAGTCGTCATCCTCATTACTTGTCTCGTCAGAACCAAAGCCGGGTCGAAAGCATGGCGTGTCAGTGCCAGTGCTGCTACTGGCAGGACCAGAGCAGCTGGTGCCCTCTGTCTGTAGGTTCTCCAGAGCAGACACCCCACCTCGGCTGGCATCCAACCCAGGTAACCACTCTCCTGGCTGGGTCAGGCTAGGGTCCGGCCTGGGGGAACAACGTCCACTTTGCGAGATGGAGAGAAAAGGGGTGGAGGCCTGTCCTTGAAGAGGTCTCTGATCTGCACTACGACTCCCTTGATCCCAATGAGATACTACCAAGAAATTGGGGGAAAAGACTATTGTAATTCACCCAACAAAATATATTAGAAACATGTACGTAAACAAAACCATTTCTTTAACAAGTTGCAAGGACTATAACTGATAATCAACCAAAGCACATACACATAATGCAGTACTCCATAGAGAAACCGCTTTGATTTTACACATAAGGAGAAGTATCTGGCTAGACCTACACTTAGCCTTGGCCTGTGTAGCAGACAAAGGGTCCAGCTGCCTCTGTTCCCCAGCAGCAAGGCTTGGCTCCGGGGCTTGCACTGCCACAGAACCCAGAGTAGGGCGTGATCCGGCACGCTATGAACAAAGAGCAGCATTAGGTCTTTAAACATGTCTGCAGCAGTTAAGCAAAGGTCAGGTGATGAATGCTGTCTAGAAATCACAAAGAATCACAAATTATTTGACTTCACTAGACAACAAACCTCTGAATCATATTTTGACCAAACAGTGTCGGGACACAGTCTGACCTCATGTTTGACTGAGGCTCCATCCTGGCTTGTGGTCTCTTCTTTCAGCCTGCGGAGGCTCTGACCGAGCCCTTCCACTGGGTCTGACTGGGAGGAAACATCCTTACCCATAATCATTGCTGTAATAGAGAGATTTGGTTAAAAAAAAAAGTCTATGGGTACAGCCTCAGTGTTCTCTTATGTAAAAGTAAGTATTATCGCACAAGACACACAAGTGATTGGGGGGTTGTATGATTCTGATAGAGATACAAAATATCCTGGAATGTAGACCGTTGCTTGCATGCAGTAAGCTCTACGTCTACTGGCACAGTGCATGGGTATGTAACCAAGGTGAAATGGACCATGTTTTTAGATCTTGGCTTAAATGAGGCCAAGTCTAGTGTCTTGCCTGCTGCTGTCACAGTCTGCTGCCTCGGACAACTCTCTCCTTCTCTTTCACCTGTTGAGGTCTCACTCTCTTCTTCCACTCCTCCTCCTCCACACCTTCCCTTCACCCTCCTCTCCGCCTTCTCCAGCTTTGCTCTAAGCATGGAGATCTCCTCTCCCTTCTGTGCCAGCTCCGCCTGCTGCTCACACAGGCTGTTCTCAAAAATCTTGGCAATCTCACACACAGCAGCTGCCAGTAACGAGTCCATGACGGTGGCCAGTTGAGCATGGAAGGCACTCCTCACCGACTCCATTGTCCTTTGTTTCAGTCAGACAGGATAATGTCCACAGTGATTTGAAACTGCTATGTTTTGAGTTGTTGGGTCTCCCAAAAATAAAGATCATGGACCTTACCAAGGCTGCAACCTGTCCCGGATCCGTCTAATCCGATTCCGTCAATTGCCTTAAGAGTCTGTCATTGCTCAAAACGCGTCAGTTATATTCATTGTCCCAAGTCAGCCGGGAGTGAACTCCTGATGCTGCAAAGATGCTGTATGAATGACGGCAAAGGCTGGAAGACCAGAGGTAAGCTCCGACAACTCTGGCAAAGGGACGCAGCGCTGGCCAGTCCGCACGGTCAAAAAATAGCAACCGAATCCGAAGACAACAGCTTTTTCCTACTTGCAGTATGCAAACAATAGACGGGCTGTTGCCAATCAACCAACGTAGGTTAACAAGTTAGCACGTCGGCTACCAATGGCTAACCTGTAAACAAGAGAACTGACCGAGCGTAACAAGCAAATTTCAGTCTACCCTGGCGTACTGGCGAGTCAGCCAAAGCGGCTGACGGAGAAAACGACCAGACGCTTCCATTAGCACGTGATTTGAATTTTCCTTTTTTTCCCGAATCGAAGGATACATCCAGCCTACACGCGCGACACGGCTATACGCAGAAAAGTGGCGAGCTGCGGTCTCGCTAATGCTAGCCGGTCGAGGAATGTGTGACGCAATATGTGATCATGATAAATCTCGCGAGTATTGCAATAGAACCCCCCCCCTCCGAACAAGCCGATAATAACGAGCAGGTTGGGCAGGCTACTCGAATCAACGCAGTCTATGACTGATGGAAATGTATGGAGTTCATATATGTTATCAGTCTGATCAATACTGTGGTCAATATAACCTTGATCACAAAGGGGCAGGGAACTGACATCAGGGCATTGTAAAAACAAATGATCCTCAAATCATCACCACACAAAAAAAAAAGGGTTTCATTTTCCTTTTATTCTGCACGTTCTTTTCTGTCAAGAGTAAATGTAAACATCATGTTCGGTAACACAATAGTAACAAAGAAAGCCTTTTACAAAATGTTGAAAATATCAATATTCAAAAAGGGACGTTAAAGACTCAAGACTAACATTAACATTAACATGTATATAAACGCTGACAGCAACTGAAGGATGTTTTGTCTGCATGACGTAGTTCTTTGGCTGTGAAATATAACAATGGGCCTAATGGAACAACAACCATCACATCTGGCACTGAAAAAGTACTCAACAGCAATAAATAGAGCAATATAATGATGCAAAAATGTACCTGTGTCAGGGTAGCGTTTATACATTAGTCAGAAGGCAGAGGCGCCTGAGACACAAAGCAGGATAACTGAATTAGCCAGATAACTGCACTGAGTAAAACCCAGACAGCTCTTTTTTACTTTAATAATGCTCCAGATTTAGGGGATACCGGATTTCATTCAGCAAAGTTATCTTCAGTAATCCTGCTTTGTGACATAGGCCCCAGAAGGAACTCCACTGGTAAACGGTGAATACCTGTACACAATTACTTAATGTTCCTTTAAATTCATTTGTTCAGTGGGTAGAGGAATAGAAGCCTGTGGATGTAGAAGAGCACTAGACTGGACAAAAAAAAAAGTCAATTAGTGCAGGGAGAAGTTATGAATACCTTTGTCATTAAAAGTAGTGTGCCTCTCTAAGCCTTCCTTGCCAACAGATCAAGAAACTTGGGGTCTAAAAGGGTGACACTATGTCAATGCTACGGAGACAAAGTAAGAGAGGCAAGATTGAGATGGCTTGGACATGTGCGGAGGAGAGATGCTGGGTATATTGGGAGAAGGAAGCTGAAGATGGAGCTGCCAGGCAAGAGGAAAAGAGGAAGGCCAAAGAGATTTATGGATGTGGTGAGGGCGGACATGCAGGGATGGAAATGGATGATCCGCTGTGGTAACCCCTAACGGGGGCAGCCACAAGTAGTGGTAGTAGTAGACTATTATTGTGGGACAATGCAGCTGAAAGCATGGACTGTTTTGAAAAGTTATATAGATGTTGCGTTCCAGTGCTGGTGGGTCCAACATCCAAGACCTGAGTTGGCTACCGAACAGCAACCTCCTTAATGCAAGAAGCTACCAAATTCCAACTGTCCTTTTCACAAAGTCCATGTTTTCTTATGGTTCATCTTCCAGATTTGATTTGATGGCTACATAGCTTGTGAATGCAATGCTGTTTCAACAGCCAACTCTCAAACCTCATATATCGGAACTTCCCACCAGCACCAAATGCCCCACCCAGACGATTTTTCAATTCAGTTTGTGCTTTCAACTGCATTGTCACACAAAGATAGTGTAACGCTGACCAAAAAACCAAGCTGACAGAATTTTGACTGTGAAGGATTTAGCCAGTTTCAAGTCTGTGCAAGTTGATCTGTATAATGTAGGGATATGAATGGAAACCAGTGGCTCCCCGGAAGGTGGTAAAAATGTATTCCTAAGTCTAAAAAAAAACCCCCAGCATGCTTTGGAAAATTGTTGGCAGTCATTCAAGTATACGCAATTTATAATAAACAGGCTAAAACATGTAAATACACCAGTATGACCCTTTAAGAAGTATTACCTTGCATCCAAAGTCCTTTAACGATAAATTCAAAACATCAATAGTTTTCACTTTCAAATACTGTAGTAGTTTGCACTGGTTCGCCTTGACCTACACATGGACATGCTCATAGTGGTTGCTGAGGTGTCTAATGCTGTAGAAGCCTTTACCGCAGAGCTGGCAGAGATTAGGCCTGTCCTTGTGAGTGTGGAACACGTGATTCTGATATGCAATTTTGTTTGGGAATTCCATTCTGCACTTACGACACGAGATCAAGGGGGAAATAAAGCACTTCTTTTTGTGTCTATTCTTGTCTCCCTGGCATCGGAATGTCCCACCACACCTTTCACAGCTAAAAGGCTTTTCCCCTGTGTGGATGTTAAAGTGTTTTATCAGCAAGTATTTGGTGCTCAGGATCTTCTCACACAAGAAGCAGAGGAAACCTTGAGGGACCTGCCTTCCCATGGTTTCCCATACGACGTGATTTTTCCTTTTCCTAATAGCTTGCTCAACAACTGTGTGTTTAGCTACTGGGCTCTTATCTTTGCTGGTCAAATTGGAGTCCACTTGATTCCCCGTGGACTTTATGAACGGACTGGTAAGGGCAGCCTTGGCCACACTGTATTTGTGATCTTTATGTAATTTTAAAATGTGCACTTTCAATAAATTTTTCTTGTGGAATTTCTGCTGACATATGGTGCAAGCATACGGCTCCTCAAGTGTATGACAGCGATTATGGTCTTGTAGTGCGGAGCGAGAAGAAAATATCATGTGGCAGTTTGTGCAAGAGTATTGTTTGCCGTTTTTGGAAGAGTTAGATGTTTCACTGAGGGTAGAATTAGAGCTGTGAGGTGCAGCTGTGTTTTTCCTAGTAGAACTGTGTTTTCTGATAATTAAAGTTGGTACGTGTTTAGTGCCGAATTTGTGTTTTTGTTTTTGGAGGTCAATGGACTTGGTTTTTAACAATGTGCGTGCTTTTTTGATTTCAGAGCAAGACTTCATATGAACACGGAGAGTACTTGGGAAAGGGAACGTCTTGTGGCAACCTGGGCATTTCTTATGTGACCGTACATGTACTTTCAGGCCAAACTCTGTATTAAAGACTTTATGACAGAACTTACAGGTGTTTCTTTTACAAGTATCATTCATATGCTTCTTGGCTTTGTCATCTTGCACCGAGTTAAATTCAGTTACTGGAAGCGTTTTGTTATTGTCATGGTTTTCCGACAAATTATTTCCATGTTCTGTCAAGGATAACTCCTGTTTATCGTCCCTTCTCACTTGTAGTACAGGCTCCTCTCTTCTGATGGTCTGTACCAGCTGTGTGACACTTTTTCGTGGCCGACCTGGACCGCGACGTTTTGTGGCAGGCAGAGGCGAGCTTAAATCCTGACTGCATTCCAGGCTGTCATTCAGTTTAGCTGGTGATGAACCTGTAGGGGGAATTACAGATTAACCTGTGGCATAAGAGAGAAGAAGCAACAAGTAAAATTTGTCCTGTCAATAGAATGGAGAGGTGGGCAGAGCAGCTGGTTCCCAGAAGAGTTTTCCCCATTCAATCCACCCATGGGAAATTATACTTTTAATTATTACCACAATAATACTCAACACAGAAACATGGGAGTCTCCCAGGTGATTAAGTGCCACTATTGCGTTATTTCAACAGCTACAGAGGTTACAATTTCATTTCTGAGAAATCATGTTTTTAGTCTGTCCAGTATGTCAAAAATTATAGTACCTATTAGGGCTGAACAATTAATCAAATTCAAACCAAAATTGTGATGTAATAGAACGCAATTTTCAAATCATCAAGGCTGTGATTCAAATAAAGGTTTTCTTTTTATGTTACATAATCTTACCATTTATGTTACATAATCTTACTAATCGGAGGTTCGGAAACACGTGACCACGTGAGGTTCACGTATATATACACGCTACCCTACGCTCACGTTGTAGCTGATGCTGATAAGACCGGTGTATACGTACGTGTTGCCATAACAACACCGCAAGTCAATATGCGTGATATTTTGTCCTTTTTTTTTAATCAATCAATCAATCAAGTCGCATTTTATATAGCACTTTACATCTTGTTTACTGTAATTTCGGGTACTTTGTGAGTTCAACTCATTATTATATTGCCTTTTGTTTTATTCATGATGATGAACATGTTTTTTTTTTTTAATCGTAAGTCACATGACCCAGCCGTTTTAGAAAACGTTCAGAAAAGGCGAGGGAAATGTCGGATGAAAGCAGAGAACTTTTATGCTCCCGTCTGCTATTCTGCTGCTGCTCTACCAGGCAAACATGGTAATAATTAAGTTACCTTATTAAGTATTGTTGTACTTGTTTTATAAGAAAATAAGTGACACAGATTATTTGTTTCTTTGTTGTTTTCCAACTTTTTACTTGAAATTATTTAATTTGTCTTCTAGTTTTCACATTGTTCCATGATACTTCAGGGAAGAATAAATGTGAATGTGGATATCAGTAAGAAGCGTGGACTCTTTTATGACCAGTGTAGTTATACATGTGACATGCGAGTGAAAACAGTAAATGAAGAAAACAACAAAACTAGCAACCTGCAATCGTTATGTGTACTACAAAAAAGAGCAATAAGGATAGTAAACAATGTAGGATATACGCGAAATACCAATACCCCTTTCACACTGGCCAAAAAACCCGCTAACATCCGCCTTTGGTCAAAGTAACATTGACCACCAAAGGCGGATGTTAGCGGGTTTTTTGGCCAGTGTGAAAGGGGTACAACAAACCGTTTTTAAATTCACGGGCTATGAATTTATACACACATAACTTTGTTAAAAGAAACACTCAATGGTAGGGAAAGTGCTCAACAAATAAGGAGCAAAATAATCCAGTGATTCAAGTAAATTCTTTATGTGGCAGTACAAGCCTGTTTCATGCCATAAGCAATCATCAGCTGATGACTGACAGCTGATGATTGCTTGGTCTTGTCGATTTGCCCTGTACAGTATCAGGAAGATGAGACCCTACCTGTCTCAGCATGCAGCACAACTCCTGGTAGAGGCTCTCTGGCAGGAGAACATACTGGCAGGACTCCCCGCATGTATGTTCAAACCTCTGCAGATGATCCAGAAGGCAGCGACATGTCTGGTCTTCAACCAGTACATGTCACCCCGCTATTCATATCCCTCCACTGGCTCCCAGTCATTGCCCGCATCAAATTCAAAACCCTAACACTCGCTTACAAAACAGAAACTAAAACCGCCGAACTCAACTCCCTCATTCAGGTCTACGCTCCCTCAGGCTCACTACGTTCTGCCAATGAAAGGTGTCTGGTACTACCACAACAACAGGGCCCTAAGTCGCTAGCTAGACTCTTCTCTTCTGTTGTTCCACGGTGATGAAACGAGTTACCAAACTCTGTTCAGCAGAGTCCCTCTCAATCTTTAAGAAAAAACTAAAGAACCATCTCTTTCACAAACATCTCTGCTCTTAGTGGACTGGAAAAAAAATCTGCTTCTATGCCTTCCATGCACTCTATGCATTGCCTCTGTGCATTGTCTGTTGGCACCTACGTCCTTTCAGACTTGAACTTAACTTTATGGGACTTACTCACGTTGTTCCCTCCTGCCTAGTTCCTCGCTTGTGCTGTATCAGCTTTCAGATGTACGTCGCTTTGGATAAAAGCATCTGCTAAATGAAATTGTAAATTGAAACTGCAGAATTTTTCAACACAGCTACTAATTGTTTATGCTCATGAATCCACCAGAAGTTTCACGACCACCCAAATGTTAGAAATGCTCAAACAGGCAGTCACATGACGTTGAAATTTTTTTCTTCTGGGTACCAAGGCCCTCTAAAATAACTCTGCCACAGGTCTGTGGTGGTGTTGCGGTCTAAGCAACGGCTTTGTGTTGATGCAGTTGCCCACTGGGGACCGGGGTTCGCGTCTCGGTCTCGTCAGATCCGACTATGGCTGGACTCGATGAAGCAGCAATAATTGGCAACGCTGTCTTTGGGAGGGGGGCGGAGTCGGCTTGTGTTCGTCACATGAATGCGTCTCTGTGTGTGTCGGAAAAAGCAGTGGTTCGGCCTGGAGTCGCCTTGTCACGGAAGTGGCGAGGCGTCTCCTTCGAGACTGCCAGCTGGAGAGATGTAGTTGGCGAACACGTGCAGTACGAGGGTGGGTGTTTGAACTAAAATAGGGATCGATTGGCCACTAAATTGGGAGAAAAAGGGAAAAATCAGAAATAAATTTAGAAGAAAAAAAAAAACTCTGCCCACTTCTCCACTTTGTACCGTTGTGACAGTGACATGAATGGGTTTATTTCATATGTAAGGGAGGGGTTATAATAAACTTGTGGACAACAGAAAGATTAAAGTGCTCACCTTCCCCGAGACAGTTGTCAAGGGCCTTTCGCAGGTGAGTTTCAAAGTCAGCCTCTACCTGGAATATAAAAATATTGGTCAAACCCCCCGAGAAATAACAAGACCAAGTTTCATTGCTATGAATGAGCGTCACAGATACCAGTATCTAAAACAGCTATAATACCATTAACATATATTAAAACTGATTAATTCTCTGCAGGGCTCCAAACCAGTTTGAAATATGAAAAACAAAACAAAACAAAATATACCAATATTTTACAATTGACCAAAACAGAAATGAAACTTAAAATCATCTTTAATTGTTCCGGAGGAGAATTTTTAATGTGAAATCTCTTCTACTGGTTAATAATATTGGTTCTATGTAATATTTAACAAGAAATCAATTTGTCTTCTTCTGCAATTAAGACTTCACAAGTAGTATTATTGCTGTTGCTGTTTTACCTCTAAACTACCAAAGCATCTTTGGATCCATATCTCTCTCGGTGAACCTTCATTCAGTTATGTACAGTATCAATGCATGCACTGTCTGTGGTCTCTTCCTTAACGGTCAATACTAACTAGCCACCATAATCCACAGGTAAACAAAGATGAATCGTGTTCACTAGTTACGAAAGTTTCTAAGCATACAATTACAATTACATTAAAATAAAAGACTATTACTGCATTCTCAGTAACACTTTGCATCACAAATTTGCATTCTTGTATCATGCCTTTGAATGACAATGTCATGGAGTAATAGGACACCTAGCGCTACTTCCTGAGAATACATGGCTTTTCAATTCTGTGCTCTGTATTTAAGTGAGGCATTACAGGCTTATTTAGATGTTCTTTACAAAATTTGAATTAATCTTCAAGGCAAACAAATTTAAAAGCAACCACCTTTTCAGGAAGGAAAACAAATCATTTTTTTTGGGACAAAACGATTAGGGGGAAAAAACATTTTTAAGCACTGCTCTTTTGGGCACTGTACGTTGGCTGACCAGCGAAAAACTTCTAGATCAGTCAAATGCTCAATACAAATACATCAGACCTGTGTGATCACCGTTCATAGTCTTCAGAAAAGCCATGTTAACTTGCATTCTGTCAAAAGTTACCACACAATAAATATATTTACATGGCAAACACTTCCGCTGTATTATTAGTTATTTCCTACTATCCAAAAAGATCCTAAAATCTTTTTGGATAGTAGGACATCCTAAAATCCCCTTTTCAAGATCAGACTGAGACACCACATTTCCATTACAACTCTTTACACCACACACAACATTAAACTACAATCAGGGGTTTGTTTGGATGGTGCTGGTTACTGCATCATAATTGGCATAACCTTAAATTTTTTACACCTTAAGAACCCACCTCCTTTTTGATGGTTGGAATGCGCCACAGAGACACAGATAGTGATCTCTGGGGTACACCTGGGTACTCAATTATGTCCGGTCTGGTCTGGGAAGACTCAGCCGTATCATCACTGCTCAGTGGGGCACACCAGTCAATAGGTCCTGCACAACAATAAAAAAAAAAAGGATGACACATCTGAATTGCACAATATTAACGACAAACAAAGCATTGTGATTTATTTTGCTTAACTTTGCTAAAGCAATAAGAACTATCTATGCGTAGTAAATTATACATGCAGACACAGCTTTTCAGCACCACTTTTTCTTTCCACCACACAAATGTTGGCCAGGAAATCAAAAACATCTGAAGATTAAGTTTTAGTCCAAAAAAATCCCTTCATCTTATCAGTCAGATACCCTTTACTAGATCAAAATACCTTTCTACATGTCTATTTGAATGCCCTTTATATTTTTATAAATAACTGCAAGTCTCATGAGTTGAAAACGCTGCCGTACTCAACACTGTAATGATGATGTTTTAAAAGTTTAATACTTGTAAATACTAAAATTTAAAACAGTAAAAGTTACAGCATGTCAAGTCAAACAAGTCTGTGAATTATATGACACCAGCAAGTTGGTCAGGTAGTGAACTGGAGCTTTTGATCATCTGCTTGTACCAGTCACACTTGTTTGCATCCCAACAGACTACCCTTAATCATTTTGAACATCAAGAGCAACGAGGTTGCTCATTTCCAACTGTGTCTTAGCACTTTACCTTCAAAGTTGATTTCAGGTGAGTTTAACACACAGGGAGCCGATTCAGAGGTAAGTGACGCAGCATCATATATTTTCATTTCATCCCTTTCCTGTTCATCGACACTCTGTTCCTCCAATGTCAACACTGGGTTCTCCAGCTGGCTCTCCTGTCCTTTCAGCAACAGCTCCATTTGATGGTCACAAAGGCTGTTCTCAAAGATCTTGGCAATTTCACATACGGCTGTCTTCAATAATGTGTTCATGGTGGAAGTCAGCTGGGCCATGAACGCTCCCCTCAGGCTGTCTGACATCTCTCCAGATAGTAGAGTTTGGCTGCCTACTGACTTAGAGAGCATTCCCGTTTCTGATGCTGAAGTGGAGGGTCCTCCAATGTGTTCTCTGCTGATGGATCAGAGACATTTATCAGCATATGTTCACAAGATACCGCATACACACAGTGAACTACTGAAATAAATGTCAACTGTAAGGATGTGAATGTGACACTTACAAATTTATGGTCATAATTGTTAAGTTGGAATTGTTATTTTATGTATTTCCTTGGTGAAAAGGGCTAGATTTAAATGTGTCTATACTAGGGATTAAAATTTCATTTGGTAATTTGAAGTGCTCCAGCTCCGCCACAAGAATGAGTATCCTCAGAAATGAGCGCTTAGTTGTAGGATACGCAGGGCTTCTGTTCCTCAGAGAACAGCCTGCTGAACCAACATAGCTAACGTCTCCTGTCTCTACTTTTCCTGTATAAAATGAGTAAGTAATGTGTGTTAACTTATCACAACTTATCCCTAAAGACTTTTAAAGCCTTGCAGATGTTGTTTGTTCATTTGTTAGACACAATATGGCAACCTTGCCATCGGTATTTTCATTTATCAGCACTGTAGCTCTGTGACATCTGTGCCTTAATACAACTGGTTAACCGAGGGTTTTGTTTAAAATATAGTGAAGTAAATAAGAGTGAGTGAGCTTCATGGTCAGTGTAACGCTATGTAAATGTTAACAGTGCTCACTCAGGTCAATGCACTATGTTAATGGTGTAAAACGGTTAAATTATATTTTTGTAATGTTCAGTGACAAAAGCATGTTTATATAATGAATGTATTATCGTTTATATTTTGTATAAGTGTTCATGTCTGTAGCAAAACAGAAAAAGCTGACCAAAACAAGCTTAAGAGCAGTGTTAAAGTTACTGGTAAAGTATATTTTGAAAACTGGTTAAAGCAGCAGTAAAAGAGTATGAGTTTTAGTACATAAAGATGTACTAAATTTAATTTTAGAGCATTATTTGGTAACTTAATTATTACTGGTAAATATAATAAACTGGTTGTGTAGGAGTTGTGTTGTTAGCTATGCCAGCAGTAACAATTCATCATTTATTGTATTGTGAGAGGGTGAATTGGGGAATTTGTTATGTGAAGATTATTGGGAACAAGAAATCTATGGTTTGAGTTTAAGAGAGACGAAAGATACATTCTTAATAAAGACAGAACAGCCTGCTGAATGAACACAACTAACGTCGCCTGTCTGCTTTTCCTGTATAACACAGGACACATCTTCTGTATCTGTTAACAGGTAACTCATGCCTGAGAATTGTAACATGAACAATGTCAAAGTGGTCTGGGGAGTCTTAAAAGTCTCCATGAAAGACAAGAATGAAAAACTACTCTATGACCATACACATTAATTAGTATGGGGGGGGGGGGATACGTTCAACTTTTAAAATAGCCATTAACCAGTGACCTTTCTCGTCTGCCCTGTGTGAGATATCACCCGGAAACCGGTTGAAACAAATGACAACACCAGCAGAACTGTTGGCTCCACGACTAAACGGTATTCCATCATCCTTCCCGAAATGGAAATGAACAACTTCCTGAAATGGAACGCCGGCGCGCGGGGGGGACCTTAGACTGACGAGCCCCGACTACTGCGGACCAATTACAAATATTTGATAATTGCATAATGCTCATTTTTTCCAAAAACGACGGGTCTTGCTTTTACACCTGCATTACCCTTCAGAAGTAGACTTATCTAAAGATCCGTCCATCCATTCATGACCCGAACAGCGTATGCCGCTCTCAGGGTCGCGGGGGATGCTGGAGCTTATCCCAGCCAGTCACCGGGCGGCGGGCGCGGAGACATCCTGGACAGGCCGCCAGGCCGTCACAGACATCAATCTAAAGATCTAAGGACAGCTCACGATAGATTTAGAGGTTTGATCTATAGATGAAACGTAAAAATGCCCATATACTTGGTTGTGAGGGGTCGCTCCTTTGTCCTCGACAGCCGCTCGCACTTCCTATGGTTTTCTCCCGAGCCATGTTGTTTAATGTCACCAACTCCTCCGTGGCCGATGGAGAAAACCCGACGGCAGACGGTGCAGTTGGCCTTGTACACATTATCGCTCACGCATTTCAGCCAGTAGTAGTCATTTTCCCATTTACTTCTGTATTTTTTTAATCGCTTGGTTTTTTTTTTCGGCGGACTGCGCTCGCTGGTTGCCATTTCTTTAAACTCCCGCCGCTGTACGGCTGTCACGACCAATGAGAAGAAGGGTCTACAGGCCGCAAGACGGGCGGGACGTTTAGAGGCTGGACTTGTCGTAACAACGCCGCCGTCACTGGCGGTTGGCAAACAACGATTTGGCGCATTACCGCCACCAACTGGACTGGAGAGTGGACCAGAATATCTATATACTAAAAAACCCCCAAAAAAACCCTCATATTCTCAATCAAATCAGTTATTTGACAGTGTCTTTACGCATGCTCAATAATCCAGGTAAGAAAATCAAAGCAAGTCGAATCGTTTCATCAGGACACAACGTTTATTAAGAGGAATGTTTCATCAGAGAGAGAAAAGAAAGGCAGGGGGGCGAGAGAGAGAGAGAGAGAGAGAGAGAGAGAGAGAGAGAGAGAGAGAGAGAGAGAGAGAGAGAGAGAGAGAGAAAGAGAGAGAGAGGGGGGGGGGTGACATGCGGCAAAGGGCCTGGGCCGGATTCAAACCCAGGCAGCTGCGGTAGCGGACTCTACCAGGCGAGCCACCGGGGGGCCCCGGCCGTGGACTTTTTAACTAGATTGTTCCGACACGATCTTGGAAAGAGAGAGGATGCCTGAGGAGTGGAGAAGAAATGCACTGGTACCGATTTTCAAAAATAAGGGTGATGTGCAGAGCTGTAGTGAGTACAGAGGTGTACAGTTGATCGGCCACAGCATGATGACATGGGAAAGAGCAGTGGACGCTAGGTTAAGAGGAGAGGTGATGCTTAGCGAGCTGCAGTATGGTTTCATGCCAGTAAAGAGCACCACAGATGCAATATTTGCTTTGAGAGTGTTGATGGAGAGGTATAGAGAAGGTCAGAAGGAGTTACATTTGTGTCTTTGTAGATTTACAGAAAGCATATGACAGGGTGCTGAGACAGAAGGTGTGGTTTTGTATGAGGAAGTCGGGAGGGGCAGAGAAGTATGTAGGAGTGGTGCAGGATATGCACGAGGGCAGTGTGACAGTGGTGAGGTGTGCGGTAGGAATGACGGATGGGTTCAAGGTCAGATTACATCAAGGATCGGCTCTGAGCCTTTCTTGTTTGGTTTGTCTTGGTGATAGACAGATTGACAGATGAAATCAGGCAGGAGTCTCTGTGGACTATGATGTTCGCGGATGACATTGTGATCTGTAGCAAGAGTAGGGAGCAGGCTGAGGAGAGCCTGGAGAGGCGGAGGTATGCACTGGAGAGAAGAGGAATGAAAGTAAGTCAAGTCAATCGTATTTGTATAGCCCAATATCACAAACTACAAATTTGCCTCAATGTGCTTTAAAGCAATACAATGTCAAGTCAAGTCCTGTCCTTAGTCCCCCGCATCGGATAAGAAACAACTCCCTAAAACAAAACTCTTTAACAGGGAGAAAAAATAGTGAGAAACTTCAGGGGAAGCAACAGGGGAGGATTCTCTCCCAAGATGGACAGACGTGAAATGGGTGTTGTGTGCACAGAATAAAACACAAGTTACAGAATACAAAAATGAAAGGGGATAACAGCATTATAATGGATTTATAAAATAGATGAAAAATATGATGAAGAGGATGCAAATAAGTGTCCAGATGCCACCACAACAGCCTAGGACCTGAGCAATGCTACCATCATCCCCATGTAAACCTGACATGAAGACAGACTACACATGCACAAAGGGGAGACTCACATCACACCATTCACATACATGGGAGAAGAGACAAGAAAAAACATGTCACACATCGGAGTGAGAGAAGGATATAACATTGAAAAAGGATAACAAAATTACATGGATCTATAAGACAGATAAAGAATGTGATCTGGAGGACGTCAAGCAGTAGGCGCATATGTGTGAAGGAGAGGGAGGACAGTGAAATGGTGAGGATGCAAGTAGAGGTGACAAAGGTGGATGAGTTTATATACTTGGGGTCACCTGTTCAAAGTAACAGAGTGCAGAAGAGAAGTGAATGAGAGTGCAGGCAAGGTGGAGAAGAGTGTCAGGAGTGATTTGTGACAGAGGAGTACCAGCAAGAGTTAAAGGGAAGGTTTACAAGATGGTAGTGGGACCGGCTATGTTATATGGATTGGAGATGGTGGCACTGACAAAAAGACAGGAGGTGGAGCTGGAGGTGGCAGAGTTGAAGACACTAAGATTTTCGTTGGGAGTGACGAAGGACAGGATTCGGAACGAGTGTATTAGAGGGACAGCTCAGGTTGGACGGTTTGGAGACAAAGCAAGAGAGGGAAGATTGAGATGGCTTGGACATGTATGGAGGAAAGATGCTAGGTATATTGGGAGAAGGATGCGGAATATGGAGCTGCCAGGGAAGAGGGAAAGAGGAAGGCCAAAGAGGAGGTTTATGGATGTGGTAAGGGAGGACATGCAGGTGGCTGGTGTGACAGAGGAAGATGCAGAGGACAGGAGGAGATGGAAACGGATGATCCGCTGTGGCGACCCCTAACGGGAGCAGCCAAAAGAAGGCCATAGACTTTAACTGAATTTTAAATCTGGGGATTCCATAATATTAACCTTCATTTATAAATAACCATCAATAAAGTATTTTTTTTATTTCAATATAGTTCCAAAAAAATCTAAATATCGGTATGTTATTTTATTGCACACTGCAAAATAAGAAATAATAGGGGCTGAATACTTTGTGACGCCACTGTATATTGCTTGGCACAAAGTAGAAGTGTGAAGTTCTTCCCAATTTTTCATTTCACAAAATTGCACTGAAGTAGCAATTTTGATGATAAATATGGTGTTACCTTGATTTTAATATCAAGGCACATCCATATGGATTTTAAGTGCTGCAACTCTGTCCTACATTGTTGGATCTAATACTCTGGGCAAACAAGAACAAGAAAGGAGTTAAAATGTTGATAATGGCAATGTGACTAAGAGTTGAAAATCCAGATATGGTAAAGTGTGTTGCATTTTGAAAGGCATAACATCCAGATTTCGATCCTGTACAACTTCCTACTGGTGGAACGCTATCTCTCTCCAGGACCATTATACAAGATTCAGGGTTCATTCATTATTCAGCTGTACAACTGATGTGTTAGAGCAAATTAGAAAGTCTGTGTGGAATACAAAACACCAGAAAGGCATAAAACAACTCTTAGCTAATCAGATCCACACATTCACTAAAGCTCATTGAATATAAATTGACCTTACACCACATGGTAAATTATGTAAACAGATTTTCACAGCTGTCCAGGTAACATCCTATTAAGGTCAATATATAGCAAAAAAACAAAAACAAAAAACAGGGTAACAAACATTTTCTGCAGGGCAAACTTTATTGTAATCCAAGGTGACAGGTCCAGTATGAAGAGAGCCTATCATAAAGTGAGGAAGTCCGGCTAAATGCTTTTGTGAATAATCTGTGCCCAATGAAATGCTGGATGTGCACATCTTGGCTTTGCCTTTCTAAACTTATGTTCATACAAGCAGGGAATTACTGGAATCATCTTCGGTTAAAGTCCGTGGACCTTCGCTTCAGCCAAAGGTAGTGTTGTTCCAGGCCACGTTGGCTGCATCCATGTCAAAAAAGTTAACATAGATTCTGAAACCAACCACAAGATAAGGGGTTAATTTAGCTTGATGCATAGCTTTGTAAAGTTGTGTTAATGCATTTCTATCCATCGACATAATAGGCTAGTCTGCCAGTCAGCATCTGTGAATGTGTGATGTTTGTTCATTTTCAGTGTGTCAATCATTCTGTCAGCACCATGCATATCTACCTATGAAGCAATTTATTTGCTGGCAGGTGTTATTTGTTTTTTTGCTACCTGTCAGGAGAGATGCCCAGGTGTTTGTTGAGCAGTCCACACAACAGCTGAGAGTATCGTTTGTTCTGAGCGCCGCTGATCTTGCCGATGCTGTGGAGGGAGCACAACGCACAGGGATCTCCCTTTCCCCCAAACATCATCATCTGGTCTGGGTTGATGTTCACAGCAATGTACTGGAATAGACAAGACAGGAAAAACAGATGATATCCTGGGGGGCGGACCCCTAATTTGATTTCGACTCAGCTTTTAACACTCTAAGATAACATGTTTTGGGTGCGAGTTATTAAATATCCAAAGCTGTGAGTGGCTCAATCATCTACTCAGGAAACTCCCACCATTTTCAGGTCGATGCTCGCCAACCAACCTTCCAAGGGGCTGCTTCCTACCGGGGCCACCCACCCGTGTGACGCAGTAGTTTCACTGTACATCAGTTGTGTCGTAAGACTAGACAGGAAATGCAGAGATTCGTTCTTTCCACTTCACGAATTCAGATTTTGTGGAGACGCATTTCTTCACTTCGATTCAGTGCACCGGGTGGGTTGAACATGTCGACATACCCCTGCTGCGCATGCTCATCAAAGCGCGTGTAATGGGGCAATACGACCAAAACTTTCAAAATGGTTAATTATACCTTCCAATGCGCAGTAGATAATGAAATATATATCAAGTACAAAAAAAATAAATACATTACATCACTGTCATACCTGTGCAGGTTTTCCCATTGCTTTAGCCAGCTCCTCTGTCGCCTCGGATAGCAACGCAGGTGGAACGTCACTTTTCGCCACATTAGTATTCACCATGAACATAGGCATGACTGCTATTTTCAAAAAGATTTGTTTTATTGCAACTGGGGTTGCCAAAGATGCAACGCGACCGACACCGCTTTCTGCTCTGCGTGCAGGAAAATCAATGACTTCTTCTTCTCTTCTTTTCGTATTCTTTCTTCTTCGGCCTCTTCGTCTTCTTCGTCTTCTGGTTTTAACTGCAGCTTGCAAATCCTTGATGTTGCATTATTGCCATCTTCTGGAGTTAGTTAACTTCCACAGTGTACGGTTTGTCAGATGTTTTCCCCCGATCAATCCTGTTCTCTGCTGATCAGTCACTTCCTGCCTTGTCCACTTCCACCACACTCCAGTATGCCAAACCTGCTCCTGTCAACCCTGATCCTTCCATCCCCTCGCGTCCCTATCTTCCTCGCTGCGTAACCACAGCGCCTCCGTTCATTCTGGAAGATTCATTTTGACGCATAACTAAATAGAGATATGCAATAGGTTAACATCACCAGTTGTATCATAAAAGAACAGAACAAGGTTTATGGCAAGCCATTTAATTATTTATTTATCGTTTTATCATGTATTCTGCGGTACAAGGTTATGTAGTTTCTTTTATTTTCTGAGAATAGTCTATATGTGTAGAATGTCTTCATTGCGAATGTAAATAACACACTACATTAACTATATTATTATTATCATTATTATTGTTGTTGTTGTTGTTGTTGTTGTTGTTGTTGTTGAGATTAGCAGTAGGAATAGTATTGAATAATGCTTCCTTGCACCCCTGTTTTTCACTTATATGACCAACATTTATCTATCTTGAGTATGCAATTACACGTTTCATTGTACATGAACTTGGACCAATAATGATATGGAAAAATGTATTACTATTCATTATTACTATTGCTATTAATCATATTACTAACATTATCACTACTACATGTGAATGGCTTACTACTACTATTACTACAACAACTGCTAATAACAATGCCAACAACAACAACGAGGACGACAATAATAATAATAGTAATAATAATAATAATAATGACAAAGAGCTGTCAAATCAATAGTAAAACCTTTATCAAGCTGGTTTTGGGGTGCGGTTGAGTTTGAGTGTAGGGTAATTACGGTACTGCGCATGCGCGGTGCTTTCAAGCATCCTTAAGCGGTGCTGAAGGAGGCGAGAAGGAAAACAGTGGCTGGGAGAGAGTAGTGAAGTTGGGTGTTTTTCCCCCTTTGTCCCTTCGTCTTTTCGCTTAACACCAACGGTTTGTCTGCTCAGCGATCTTGGAAAGCGCCCGCCGTGTCGTCAGCTGACTCGTCGATCTGCTGATTTCAAATAAGAATCGGTGCGTATCCCGGCTATAGGTTAGCCAGTCTGCTAGCACCACCACTTTTCTAGCGTTACGCTAAGACGGAGCGGTAGCTGCTCCCCTCCTACATAGTCTCCTTTTCTCGTTTTCTCGTAAGGTTTGATTTTTCTAGTCTCATTTGTTATGTATCCGTTTTCCTCTTACATAACGCATCTCTGTGTTTAATGTGAAGCGTATTGCGCTGTAATTAACGCGTGGCATGTGCTACATAAAGTTTGAATGATTATGATTGGTTTATTGATTGACCGATTGATCAGTCATTATCGTAAGTTACCAAGTTACGATAAGTAACGCGATATAGCCGTGTATTCAAGGAATTAACACCCGTATACAGTACTCCGGAGCTCAACACTGAGCTACAGGGGATGGGATTTAAAGACGTAGCCTTGTTGTGGCTCTGTTGAGCGCCGTTGCACCGTGTCAGCGACACTGTTCTTTTAAAAGACGCAAAAATGGTTTAGCGTTGATCAAAAGTTAAAACGCATTTTATTTGTCCGCCGAATCCGACGATGCGGGAAAACATAGTCCCATCAGATACACTGACGCGGTTATATGTGTGTTGTTCTCGAACAGCCGCCCGGTCTGGGTTGGACCTGCGGCCATGGAGGAGTCTGTGACCACCTTCGAGACCCATCTGACGGCTGTCATGGACAGCCTTATCCGAGCGTCAGTCTGCGAGATCACCAAACTCTTCCAGGAGACGGTCAACGACTACCTGGCGGAGCTGTCCATCAACAGGAAAGAGAACGAGGCTTTGAAACTCAGACTGAGATTGACCGAGAACAAATTGAGAAACGAACGCAAGTACGGCATGGGGTGGGCTTCCAACCGCCGCAATGCCGGACTGGGGCTGAAGGATGAAGGGGTTGGAGGGCGGAAGAAGCGAAAACTTGAGGCGCCCCGTAAGTACCGGCACTGCTGAGGGCTTCCTACCTGTCTTGTAGCTTGTATCTCATCCTGTTTGTGTCACCTGTAAAACTGCTCCTGCAAGAAAACAGCCAACCTACCAGATAAATCGTTTTTCTAAATCACAACATAAATGTCTGTTTGTTTTTAAACGTGAAAATCGGAATTTTGTAGACAGGGCTTATGTGACGGCACACTTGTTTTGTTGAAAACCATCTGGCAAGAGCTGATCGCTCCCTCCTTCCTCTCTCCCTCCTCCCTCACTCCCCCGCCTCCTCTTCATGCTCGCTCCCTCCGTCCTTCACCTCCCCCTCTCCTCTCCACTGTATTCTGTCCCTCCCACTCCTCTGTGCTTTTGCACTCTGTCTTTCTCCCTCTCCCGCTCCGTACCCACCCCCCCTCCTCATCTCCTCCACTTCTCTCTCTCTCTCTCTCTCGCTCTCTCACACTCCCCTTTCCGGCTCTGTTCCTCTCCATCTCCTCCCCTTTCCCACTCTTCTCCTTCACGCTCTCTCCTTATCCTTCCTCTCTCTCCCTGCCCCCACCTCTTCTCCGCTGCTCTCCTGCTCTCCTTCATCACGTTGCACACTCTCCGACTCCCCTCTGTCATTCCCCTCCCCCCACCTCCTCCACTTCACTCCTCTCCCACTCCTCTCTGTCACCCCCTCTCTATAATTACACCCTCCCCTCTCCAATTCCACCTCTCTCTTCTACATTTTCACCCCCTCCCTTTCTCCTTCAACATGTCCTCCTTCTCTCTTCCTCTCCCTGGCCCCCGCTGACTCTCTCTCTCTCTTTCTCTCTCTCTCTGTTGCTCCTCTCTTCTGTCACATGTTCTCCTCCTTCCCTCTCTCCTGCTTTCTTGCCTGTCCTTCTCCGCCCCCTTCTCGCCTCACTCGTTCATCATATTTCCTCCTTCCCTCCTCCCTTGGCTCTCTTCCCTCTCTCCCTTCCCCCAACCTCCACCACCTCCTCTCCTACCTCTTGCCTGCTCCCCCTCTCTTTTGCTCCCCCTTCCCCCCTTACCTCTCCACCTTCTTCTCTCATCTCTCTTGTGCCCCCCCCATTATCTCCTCCCACTTGTCTCACTTTCCCTCATATTTCATTCTCTCTCTCTCTCCTTCCTTCCTGTCTCCCCAACCCACCCCCATCTCCCTTTCTCTCCCTCTCTCATTCCCCTCCTCCTTTTCCTTCCTTCTTTCCTCTTCCTCTCCTTGCCTCTCTGCAGGAGGAAAGCCAAAGCAGAGCTCAGTGGTGGCCTATGGAAAGGGCTGGCCTGGAGGTGTCTGGGAGGAAGGAGGAGGTGGCGGGGGAGGAGGAGGGGGAGCCGTGGGGCTGGTAGCAGGCGGAGGCGGGGGGAAGGAGGCCAGGGAGATGTACCTTATCCAGTTCCCCGGGGATGAAGAGGAAGAGGGAGGGATGGTGGAGGATGAGGAAGGGGGGGGCAGCCTCGGTGGAGAGGGGGAGGAGACGGCCGACATCAAAGAGGAGGTGAGGGATATGGGCTCTCTCAGAGGAGGAGGAGTAGGAGGAGAAAAGCTGCACAGCATCTCTGCACCGCTCAGCAGCTTCATGTGGAAAAAGAGAATGCAGATATGGAGGGAGAGTGCCAACAGAGAAAGACAAGAGTTTTGCTCGTGTTTCCAGCTGCTGAATTACTGCAGAGATATAGCGGCTAAAGGAAAAGCTATTGATTCGATATTTAGCCCGCCAGAGAAGCCAGATGAGTGGGGCACTCCAAAGCTCAAGTGCGGGAAGCTTTTAGGCAGGAGAACAACTTGGTAGAGGTGAAAGCTTTTGCTAGTTTACCACGTGACCAAGTGGCAGGGCACAGCTCCACTCCTCAATTCTGTCTTTGAATATTCAAAACATGCAGGGGCTGTCATTTACCTCATTGTCGACTTATTTCAAGATGTTCTGGTGTACAGCTAATAATAAAAAAAACTGTAAAGACTTAACTCCACCTGAAAGACAGCTTATGTAAGAGTTGTTGCCTGAATCATCAAAAGGGGGGGGGGGGTAAGATACAGGCTCACCAGCTGTACGTTCAGGTACCTTAGAATCATCTGAATGGCCACAGATGACTCATGCACTGGTGTAAAGGGAGTTGTATTTAAATTGAGTTTAACCTCTTTTTTTAATTAACAAAAGCAAAACAGCAAATTAATTGCATCTGCTGATCTCTTTCTATTGTGGGGTCTGTTAATAAAGCAAGTTTGATGACCAGTTCATTCTCTAACTCTGTAATACTCCACACAGTTTTCTCAGCTGGAGGGATATCAACCTGCCTCCCTCCAGCTAATTAAAGAGGCACTGAAGATGGACCTGCCCAACCAGAACCACCAGACCACATCCAGAGCCCAAAGCGAGGGTAAGGAAACCAGGGAAACATTCACATGGGGAAGGTAAATTACTGAGCACCCCTGTTAGTTGTATGATGGGAGGGAAAAAAAGAGTGCAAGTAATCTCTACTCCCATCTCATTATCTGTCCTCCTGTCTCTTGCCTTTTCTTCTCAGGTGATCTGTCAGATCGTCTGCCGTCCCTTCAGCCAGGAGCCACTGAGGAAGAGGACTGGGAGGTGGGCTCAACTGAGCCCTCTGAAGGAGGCATGAGCTTAGAGGAGCTTAGGGGTCTGGAGACTGCACTAAGGGCTGAAAGGGGCCGTGAGCAGGCCGCCATGAGAGCCTCTAATCCAGCCACCCCCAACACAGAGATGATACAAGGCAGTGAGATCAGCTTGGCCCCCAAATACATTGGCCTTGATGGGCTGGAACAGGATGGGGAGCTGGAGCCCCAGCCACCCACCCTGGAGAGAGAGGACCTACTGGGGCAAGGAAGGTTGAAGGACACTTTGAGGCCTGGAGGGGCAGGGGGAGTGGAGCTGAGGTCAGGCTGGTCTAAGAGACTGAGAGAGAGGTCTGCAGATGGAGCCACAGCTGGCGATGGTGCGTCGGAACAGAGAGGAATTGAAGAACTGCCCCATCTGTCTGCACCAGGGAGTGTCGGGGATAGCGGAGGGGAGGAAGAGGGAGGTGGGGAAATGCTGCACTTTTGCCCACAGTGCGGAGGAGGCTTCACCTCAGAGGCTGAGCTGGAGGAGCACCCCTGTCCACTAGGGGGCGCCCACTTGCAGGGCAGTGGGGCAGAGGATACTCCCTTTCCCTGTGCGTCTTGCGGGAACTCCTTCAGCCACGCCTGGGCGCTGAAGAACCACGAGTGTGCTTGCGCCGCCGAGCGACCCCACTGCTGTGAGCTCTGCGGAAAGCGCTTCACGCACTCCCGCTCCCTTGAACGCCATCAGCTCGTGCACACAGGCGAGAGGCCGCACCGGTGCCCACAGTGCGGGCGCAGCTTCAGTCGCCTAGGCAACCTGGAACGCCACCAGCGGATCCACACAGGTGAGCGTCCGTACGGCTGCGAGGCATGCGGGAAGAGGTTCAGCCGTGTGGAGTACCTCAAAAGACACCAGCTCATCCACAGCGAGAAGGCTGTGCTCGAGTGCGCCCGGTGTGGGAGGAGTTTCAGCGAAGTGGAGCAGCTGAAAAACCACCAATGCTTTTAGAACACCTCCCGAAAATGCGCAGTTATCAGGAATCAGGAAAACTCCTATTTGTCATTTCACTTCATGCACTTGTGTACATGAAATGAAACGAAAGGCCGTTTCCCCCAGCCCACAGCAGTACAACACAGCGACAAAAACACATCCAAAAACGACAAGAACACACATATCCAAACGAACACATATATCCAGACTGAACAAGAAGTCCAAGTTAAAAGCCGGGAGCCATTAAAGAGCGAGTAGAATGTGGACGAGTCTTTCTGTCATCCAATTCAGGGTTTCCTCACTCACTCCTTTTTGCAACGTGGACTCGAAAGAATGTAATGTTTTTGGTATTCTCTGTGATCGCCTGTCTTACGGCCCTCACTCAACACGATGACGGCAGCGGTTAATATTAGACTCAAACGGGCGGCAAATAATACAGGTTATGTGAGTGAATAAAGAATGTTAATGAAAATGTCAATGTCGATAGGAAGTCAGTTGTACATGGAATATCCGTTAAAGAGAAATGCCGTTTTATTTGGAGAAGTTTTCATTTGTACATAGAGAAACTTATCGAACAAATATTTATGTTTCTCAAATTTCTATCTTTGTATCTATAAATCCATTTTCATGCCGGAGTCACGATGAGCTCGGTTTTGCCGACAGTATCATTGTTCACAGTTGGTATTTTGTATGTTTGTTCTTTTGGGTCAAACCAGCGAGAAATAAACTTTTTCTAAATTTATTGAAATGACTCGTCGACAGTATTGGAAGAACGGAAGAGAAAAAAAAAAGGCGTATCCCAGAGTTAATGTAGGAACTTGTTTAATTGGAAAATCAAGAGGGGAGATTAACTCCTTACAAGAAAACCTGGATTCGAATCTCGGAACAAGATTGTGATTGACATTTGATTGTGATTGACAGTTTCACAAACACACAGTGAATCATAATGTGTGACGGCGTTTCAGTGAATTACATTCATTTGATTTTTCTGGTAAGCCAGCAGAAAAAAAACAACAACACTGGAGTTTGGCCTTTGGTCAGGTTTACGTGTGGACAAGAGGCGGTGCGTTGACCTCAGTCTTCACCCACACTGCTCGTGAAAAAGGCTGACGGGCATGCCCAGCCTTTGTTCCAGGATAGCTTCCAGGGCCTCCAAAGGCATCTGCTTCACATCATAGCCCCGCGGGGAGGGTCTGGCGTCGCGATCCACTGGCACGATGTCCTCTCCGCTCTGGGGGTCGTTTCTCCCCACCGCGGCGTACGTGGGGAAATGGATCCGTGCGGACTCGGGAAGGCTGGCGTTGTAGGATGGGCAACAGTAGGCAGACCACATGTACTCAGGCACCGCCACCCGGTTCTTGATCCAGCGGTCCCCAGAGAGGTAGGGTATGGCCCCCGTGATCACATACATGGGGCCGTCACAGAAGGTCAAAAACCTGGTTTTCACCTCCACCTCCAGCTGAGCCCAGGGGCCAGAATTGGAGCCCTTCTGCTGAGGGACAATATTTGTCAGGGTGAAGGTGGCCCGGCGGTCCAGTGTTTCCTGGTGGTGCAAGCTGGGGTTGAGGTGGCCCTTGGTGTAGCTGGAGTTGGTGTAGTCTAAGAGCATTGCCTGGCTCTCCATCAGATTCTGGTCGATGAACTTCCGAGATGGGAATGGAGACATTTCTTGGGGGGCTTTGGAGAAGGCAAGCTGACAAAGACAAGACAGGAAGAGTTTATTCATTTCTCATAGTATCCAAGTTCAAACGTAGCATGTATGTGTGGGTGAGACAGTGGGTGCGTGGACACGTGTAGATTGGGAAGGAAAATGGTGGTTGCGAAAGTTTCCTTTATTGTCTAAACAGAAAGCATACCAACTGTGACAGCGTTCACACCGTATCTACTGTTTGGGAGCGACTGAAATGTCTAAACACTACAGTAACGCTTACGTTTGACGGAAAAGTTGTCTTTCTAAGACAATTTCACTAAAAACGTGGAGGGGGGGGGGACATACCACAATGCATTTCACACAAGTTTAGCATTCTATTTGGAAAACCTGAACCTATTCAGACCCACTTTTGAAACACTTGAGCTCAGAAAGCAATTTAGAAATGTCTCCCACTAAGTTCACTGGAAGAATTGAGTTAAAGAGCACTTGTAGCACGAGACTCATCAAGTACTGTGTGTCAGCTGTCTGGTAGACAAGCATCTGCTCCATCCATCCATCCATCCATTATCCAAGACGCTTACCCAAAGTCGGGTCACGGGATGCTGGAGCCCACCCAGCAGTCATTGGGCGGCAGGTGGTTAGACACACTGGACAGGCCGCCAGGCCACCACAGGGCCAACACATTCACACCTAGGGACAATTTAGTACGGCCGACTCAGCTGACCCACACGTCTTTGGACTGTGGGAGGAAACCGGAGCACCCGGAGGAAACCCACGCAGACACGGGGAGAACATGCAAACTCCACACAGAGGACGACCCCCAAGGTTGGACGACCCCGGGGTTCGAACCCAGGCTCTTCTTGCTGTGAGGCGACCATGCTAACCACTGCGCCCCCCCCCCGTAACCAACAATCTTGCATTTTATTTCATCTGCTCCCAAAAATAAAAATTGTGGAACATCTGCTCCAAAAAAAAAAAAAAAAGAAAAGAAAAGAAGAAGAAAAAAAACCCTAAGTTGTACTGCATCTATTAGTGCTCTGTTGTAGCACGTCCATCTCAAAGAAAGAAATGTTCCATGGAGGCTCTTGTCCACTTCTACCACTATTGTTCTACTACCCCTCTTCGACCTGCTTACACACCCATTAATATCTGATAACACTCTGTTCAACTGTGTACAGACGGAGTCAACAGAAACAGGCTACTCTTATATACCACACACACACACACCGACACCGACACACACACACACACCGACACACACACTCCTTACCTGTGGTTCATACATCCATTTGCTGGCTGGTCGTTTGCCTGCTGGAGGGGTGATTATGTAGGCAGAGTACCACGGCGTGCGATGCTGCCTGTGGTACAGGCTGGCAAAGCGGTACTGGTTCTTGTAGCGTTGACATATCGGCGCCAAATACCGGCCCTGCTCGGTGTTGATGCCCTGCGGCGGCATTCTCTTATAGAAGAAATCGAGACAGTGAGAAAAGTCCCCGACCTCTCCCAGGGCCAAGCCACCGAGGCAGGCTAGGAGGAGCAACAAAGCTCCCTTGGAGGATGGCGGCATCTCCCCTCGAGACATCCTTCACAGCAGAGAAACCGGCTGACTAGATTTACCCCCTGTATGAGCGATTTGTCTTGCAGAAACCAGCAGATACTGATAACCGACTCCCTCAACAGGCTTCCTCTGGCCTACCTATGGCTCTCTCTCTCAGAATGTTATCGGTGTCCCCTGCAACCAACAAAACAGCGTATCTCCCTTCTGTCCTCTCAGCTCCTCTGGTATGTGAATGTGGGCTGATGTGCAAGCACGTTTACTCCGATATATATTGACAGAATGACCACCCCCCCCCCCGCCCCATCACTGTCAACAACAACCGCCCCCACTCTTCGCTTGCTATCAAACTTCCCCTGCTGACTGGCAGCTTGGCTCCTTTATGGGAAGCAAGGACATACGTGAAATCAGAGTATTTACATTTTTCTTTCACTCAACCTTCCTCCTGTGCTAGAAAATGGAACTTACGGTATTTGCAGACCTTGCATTTTTCTTGTTCTTGGTTAAAAAGGTAGAAATTTGCCTTTATTGCCTTCGTAATTTGTTTTTTTGTGGTGCAGACAAGAGACGGATGTTTTCTGACAATGATAGACGAGTATCAAACTGAATTTCCAAGAATGGTGACATGGGTGGTGCTTTGAGTTAAAACTGACCCATGAATGAATGAATGAATGAATGCCTTTATTTGTCATTGCACAGCTGTACAACGAAATTAAGTGCAATTCCCCAGTGGTACAAAATTAAAAATAAATAAATGTAAAAAAAAAATATATATACAAATAGTCAAAATACAAATAGGCTACAAACAGACACACATTTGCAGCACAATCAACATATAATGTATAATGTATGCGTAAGTGAAAAACCAGAGTATTTACATCAACAGAACTTTACTTCAATCAAAATAGATTCAAAAGGGCGTCCGGGTGGGGTGGCGGTCTGTTCCGTTATCGCCGGTTCGAATCCCCGTGTTGCCTCCGGCTTGGCCGGGCGTCCCTACGGACACAATTGGCCGTGTCTGTGGGTGGGAAGCCGGATGTGGGTATGTGTAATGTTCGCTGCACTAGCGCCTCCTCTGGTCGGTGCAGGTGCCTGTTCGGAGGGGGGGAATGCTGTGATCTTCCCACGCGCTACGTCCCCCTGGCGAAACTCCTCACTGTCAGGTGAAAAGAAGCGGCTGGCGACTCCACGTGTATCGGAGAAATCGTCATCTTGATCAAGGTGACTGCTGTGACATCTGAGATATTATAAGAAACCACCAGCGGTCATCAGGGCCTCTTCATATGTTTGCATGTGTGCGATTGTTGTGTCTCCATGTGTTCATATTATATCCCAGGATAGCAGTCTCATGGAATAGGATAAAGCTGATTTCTCGTGACAGTGCGGTAGGATGCTCGTCCCCCACCGGGGTTGGCCGGTTCTGCAGCCATTCTCTGTGAAGGACGCAACACATTGAAATGTCATCATACGTGATGCTGCGCTCCTCGAAACCCCCTGTCTTATGAAACACCACATGTATGTCCCGATCCTCTCCTGGCATTTCCCTGTGCATACTTGGACGTCCCGTGCAAAAATATTCCATGCATCATTACAAGCCACCCAGATTTGGACTATATCTGGTGGAGAGGCAGCAGCATTTGAGAGAGATCGGCCATTCATCTGCAGGGTCCTGAGGTCTTAGATTGCAGACACGTGTCAGTTGCTCCACGCATTGTCCCGAACAACTCAAATGGTGGTCCTCGGGTTTGTCTTTCTCACAGGGAACAGGTCTTGTTTCACAATTGTCAAAGTGCATGACTTGTGAAAATGCAGGAAGTTTAGAACTGAGATGGATGTACAGAAAGCAGTCATCTTGACTCACCATCCCTTAAACCCACAGTTTATTTACACTGGATTGCGACACTCTCCCACGTTTGATTGGAAATCTTTTTTCGTTAAGCTCCCCGAAACTATTGTGAAACACCTATCTCTGCCTTGGTCATCAGCTCGTGTGAGCTTAAGCTCGCTGTGGATGTAGAAGTGGAGAGGTGGTAGGAGGAGAGAGAGAGAGAGAGAGAGAGAGAGAGAGAGAGAGAGAGAGAGAGAGAGAGAGAGAGAGAGAGAGAGAGAGAGAGAGAGAGAGAGAGAGAGAGAGAGAGAGAGAGAGAGAGAGAATTGAACTGAGAGAATTGAATTGAATTGAGAGAGACAGACAGGCAGACAGACAGAAAGACAGACAGAGAGCAAGAGAGACAGAGAGGCAAGAGAGGCAGAAAGAGAGAGAGGAGCGGAGGTAAACTTTGGCCAATTTTGGTAAAATAAAGAAGGAAGACAGAGAGAGAGAGAGAGAGAGAGAGAGAGAGAGAGAGAGAGAGAGAGAGAGAGAGAGAGAGAGAGAGAGAGAGAGAGAGAGAGAGAGAGAGAGAGAGAGAGCGAGAGAGAGGAGCGGAGGTAAACTTTGGCCAATTTTGGTAAAATAAAGAAGGAAGACAGAGAGAGCGAGAGAGAGAGAGAGAGAGAGAGAGAGAGAGAGAGAGAGAGAGAGAGAGAGAGAGAGAGAGAGAGAGAGAGAATCAAGACACCTGTTAAGGATAAATATTATGTCTTGCTCTAAGTTTTTAAAAGCTATGAATCCTGACACATCTTCAATTTAAATTGGCTCAAATTCAAGGTATCAATGGGTAAAATGAATATCAACAATTAACATAATTGCTCCCCATTGTAGAGGAGAACAGCTCCACCTCAGCTACATTTGTTGCAGGTGCAATACTAATGGTTCATTCATACAATCATTCATACAGTCATTCATTGATAGTCATTCATTGATAGTCATTGATACAGTCATCCATTCATGTGGGACCTTGTGGCTACTCTCTGTCTATGAACAACATACAGGAAACGGATCACAAGGGGTGACGCGCCAGTTCCTGGCATACAGACCAGTGGAGCTCTGTTCCATTCAAGGAGACAAAGACAGAAGCCTCCAAAGTCTCACAGGACCAGACTTTAAAGTGTGGAGGACCTCTCGAAATATTGCAAGATTTCTCTACATGTAGTCTTGGTCCCCAGTTTTCTCTTTGCCCCCCCCCCCCAAAAAAAAGATGAAGCATCTTGGGAAACATGATTGTGTTGGGAGCACAATACTATTCTCTGTGACACATCCTGCACTAGAGGGCTGGGCTCGGTACCTGCATGTGTGTGTGTGTGTGTGTGTGTGTGTGTGTGTGTGTGTGTGTGTGTGTGTGTATGTGTGTGTGTGTTCCAGTGACCGATACATGAATAACTTAGGAGGAAACACTGGTCTGACTCCACCTGCTGACGATCTGGAGCCCACGTTACCGTCCTAATCTGTGCCCAGGATTTCCCAGTTTATGGACTTCAAGATCAGAACGAACACCCTCTCTAGTTTTCCCTCTGTTTCTCCTTGCAGCCAAACTTCCCCTGCTGTTTGGTCAGCAGGGGAAGAAGGAAGGAAGGAACCATTTGTTTTTCTGAGGAACAAATACATTAATGTACAATATGTTATTATATTTCTCACCGGTCATTGGCTGGAGTCGTTCCTCACTTCTCTGTAGTATCTTCACGTCAGAAGATTGTCCTGTTGTTCTGCTTTTGTTCTGGCTCAGGTTTCATGTTGCTGTTTGTGCGAGAAATTTTTAATTTTGTGTTCACAGGATGGGAGCTTCATTGGTTGGGTGATTGATTGGTTGGTTGATTGATAGACACACACAGACACATAGATAGATAGATAGAAAGATAGATAGATAGATAGATAGATAGATAGATAGATAGATAGATAGATAGATAGATAGATAGATAGATAGATAGATAGATAGATAGATAGATAGATAGATAGCCATGAAAAAACTATTTGCCCCTTTCCTGATCTCCTCTATTTTATTCCACATTTGTTACCCTTAATTATTTTGGATATAACACGAAGACATCAAGTAAACACAAAATTCCGTTTTTAAATGATAATTTTACTTAAAGGAAAAAAAGTTATTCAACACCAACTGACTGTGTGGAAAAAGTAATTGCCCCTTAGTTACTCAATCAACCAATTAACAAATTTAATTGATCATTGGATTCAATTAGGGGTGGCACGGTGGCGCAGTGGTTAGCACGGTCGCTTCACAGCAAGAAATTCCTGGGTTCGAGCCCCGGGGTAGTCCAACCTTGGGGGTCGTCCCGGGTTGTCCTCTGTGTGGAGTTTGTATGTTCTCCCCGTGTCTGCATGGGTTTGCTCCGGGTGCTCCGGTTTCCTCCCACAGCCCAAAGACATGTAGGTCAGGTGAATTGGCCATATCAAATTGCCCTAGGTGTGAATGTGTGTGTGTGTGTCAGCCCTGTGATGGACTGGCGGCCTGTCCAGGGTGTCTCCCCGGCTGCCGCCCAATGACAGCTGGGATAGGCTCCAGCATCCCCGCGACCCTGAGCGGTTCGGATAATGGATGGATGGATTCAATTAGAGCAGACATACCCATGCTTGATTAATGCCAGCCCTGTTGAATCTTAACATGGCATGTATAGAACCTTACCATCAATGCGAAGGAGGCTGCAAGGTCTCAGCAAGCAGCAGACTATGCCGCCATCAAAAGAAATTCTGGAAGAGATGAGAAAAAACAGTTGTTGGGAAATATCAGCTTGGAAAGGGCTACAAAGCCACTTCTGAGACTCTGGGACTCCGGCAAACCACAGTGACAGTCATTGTCTCGCAATGGAGAAAACTTGAACAGCGGTTAATCGAGTGGCCAGCCAGTCAAAATTCCTCCAAGGGTGCAGCGACGACTCATCCGAGAAGTCACACAAAAAAAAAAAAAACCCAAAAACAAAACAAAAAAAACAAAACCCCAGGACAACATCTGAAGAACTGCAGATCTCTCTAGCCTCAGCTAAGGTCATCGTTCATGATTCGACAATAAGAGACTGAGCGAAACGGAGTTTGTGGGAGATTTACAAGGTCCAAACTACTACTAACTAAGAGGAATATTAGTGCTCGTCTCACATTTGCAAAAAAAGCACATTGGGGGTCATCAATGTGCTTTTTTTGGGATAATGTCCTGCGGTCAGATGAGTCAAAAGTGGAACTTTTTGGAAGACGTGGGTCCTGTTATATCTTGTTTAAAGCAAACACAGCGTTTCACAACGTGGACACCACAACAACAGTCAGACATGGTGGTGGTGTGATGGTGTGGGGATGCTTTGCTGCCTCGGGGCCTGGAAGACTTGCCGTCATTGCAGGAACCATGAATTCTGCTCTGTACCAGAAAATTCTGAAGATTGTCCGGTCATCAGCAAGACAATGATCCAAAACACAAGGGTAAGTCTGCCTCAGAATGGCTCAAAAGAAACAAAATGAAGGCTTTGGAGTGGCCTAGTGAGTCCTGACTTGAACCTCATCAAGATGATGTGGCAGGACCTTTAACGTTCAGTTTATGCTCGAAAACCTCCAATGTCACCGAATAACAGCAATTCTGCAAAGAGGAGTGGGCCAAAACTCCTCCACAGCGATGTGAAAGACTGAGCTCCAATTGTGGGAAGCCTTGGGTTGCCGTTGTTGCTGCTAAAGGTGGCACAACCGGTTATTAAGTTCAGGGGGCAATTACTTTTTCACATGGGTGATATTGGTGTTGGATAACTTTTCCTTCAATAAATGAAATGACCATTTAAAACTGTATTTTGTGTTTACTCAGGTTCTCATTGTCTTATATTACATTTTGTATTATGATCTGAAACCATTCAGTGCGGCAAAAAACAACTTGAAACTTAACAAATGTGCAGAAATCAGGAAGTGGGCAAATACCTTTTCACAGCACTATAGAAAAATAGATAGATAGACACCATATAAACACACACATACACACACACACACACACATAGTATATATATAATTTTGCCAAATCATCACGCAGATTGACAAGAACATACCGGATCGGTCAAGGCCCGGGGGAGTCAAAGAGGCCATCTATGTGAAGAGTCGTCATTTTACAACGCTGTGATCCCAAACATTCCCACATCCTTTGTGAATAGTACACATGGCCATTGTAACTCCAGTTACTGGTCACGCCCATATTTGCATATGAAACTGATGGTTGGTTTCAGTCGTTAAGCAGCCGTATTGATTATAAGGGTGGGATACCTGCAGTTAGTTTAGACTGAAGAGGTCACTTAGATGAGTGATGAAACGTTTCTGTCAATAAAAATTATATCCAGATGAACTGATTCAACTTTCTTTGATTGTCTAACCTGGATTATTGAGCATATACACTCACCGGCCACTTTATTAGGCACACCTGTCCAACTGCTCGTTAACGCAAATTTCTAATCAGCCAATCACATGGCAGCAACTCAATGCATTTAGGCATGTAGACATGGTCAAGACGATCTGCTGCAGTTCAAACCGAGCATCAGAATGGGGAAGAAAGGTGATTTAAGTGACTTTGAACGTGGCATGGTTGTTGGTGCCAGACGGGCTGGTCTGAGTATTTCAGAAACTGCTGATCTACTGGGATTTCACGCACAACCATCTCTAGGGTTTACAGAGAATGGTCCGAAAAAGAGAAAATATCCAGTGAGCGGCAGTTCTGTGGGTGAAAATGCCTTGTTGATGCCAGAGGTCAGAGGAGAATGGCCAGACTGGTTCGAGCTGACAGAAAGGCAACAGTAACTCAAATAACCACTCATTACAACCAAGGTATGCAGAAGAGCATCTCTGAACGCACAACACGTCGAACCTTGAGGCAGATGGGCTACAGCAGCAGAAGACCACACCGGGTGCCACTCCTGTCAGCTAAGAACAGGAAACTGAGGCTACAATTCGCACAGGCTCACCAAAATTGGACAATAGAAGATTGGAAAAACGTTGCCTGGTCTGATGAGTCTCGATTTCTGCTGCGACATTCGGATGGTAGGGTCAGAATTTGGCGTCAACAACATGAAAGCATGGATCCATCCTGCCTTGTATCAACGGTTCAGGCTGGTGGTGGTGGTGTAATGGTGTGGGGGATATTTTCTTGGCACACTTTGGGCCCCTTAGTACCAATTGAGCATCGTGTCAACACCACAGCCTACCTGAGTATTGTTGCTGACCATGTCCATCCCTTTATGACCACAGTGTTCCCATCTTCTGACGGCTACTTCCAGCAGGATAACGCGCCATGTCATAAAGCTCGAATCATCTCAGACTGGTTTCTTGAACATGACAATGAGTTCACTGTACTCAAATGGCCTCCACAGTCACCAGATCTCAATCCAATAGAGCACCTTTGGGATGTGGTGGACCGGGAGATTCGCATCATGGATGTGCAGCCGACAAATCTGCAGCAACTGCGTGATGCTATCATGTCAATATGGACCAAACTCTCTGAGGATTGTTTCCAGTACCTTGTTGAATCTATGCCACGAAGGATTAAGGCAGTTCTGTAGGCAAAAGGGGGTCCAACCCGGTACTAGCAAGGTGTACCTAATAAAGTGGCCAGTGAGTGTATATATATATATCAAAATAATCCAATGAGGCAAGTAAATTCTTTATGAGACAGTACAAGCCTGTTTCATGCCATAAGCAATCATCAGCTGTCAATAAAGTAACACGGGAGAGAACATAACATTCACTGCTCGTCGTGTACATCACGTGCACAACGTCCAATGGGGAAGGGAGAGGTGCGACATTCAAAAATTCAAAAACACGTGATCGCTAACAGTCCGGTGTGGGGGGGGGGTATTTGTCTACTGGCATGATTCATTTATAATTACAAAATAGGTGCTATATCTGTGTTTGCAACTGCTGGCTAATTCATTCCTGTTATTCAGTGTGGACATTTCTGGTTTTCAAATGATAAAATATTTGTCAGTTCAACATAGATTGCACCTTTTGCTACTGTTTGAATATGCTTTGCTCTTTGAGAAGATTTTCCAGGTGGTTGAATAATTGATGTTTCTGTCCACCAATGACCAAATATAACGGCTTAAAGATGTCACATTCCTTAGACGGTTGTTTCTAAAGCTACACGTGTGCATTCAACCTTTTTTTGAATGTTCCCTCTGCTAGACCAATGTATGTCTCTATTTTTCCGTTGTCATTTCTCGTCACCGTAGCTTGGTAGATAACTCCTTTCGTCGGGCATTTTCTTTCGAGGGGGCATGAGTCGTTCACACGGCAGTTGCAGTTGGGGGTGTCCATTTGTGATGAAGGTGTCATTGATTTGTTCATGATTCTTGTGTTGTGGGACGATATTATTTGTCGAATGTTAGGCATGCAGGTGTAACTAATTTTGTTGGTGTTCCTACTGAATATCTTCCTCAGTTGATGGTCCGGGGTGAAGCACTTATCCAAAAGTAAAAAAAAAACTGCTGACCAATGTTTGTGGCCACGGTATCACTGTAGGGTGGGTTGTACCAGGTGATGTTTCATCTTCTGCTACGTTTGTTGGTTTGCTAGCAGTCAATGTTTAATGGTGGGTTGTACTTGAGCTTAAAATTGTAGCCGTTCTTTTGTAATGCATCTTGGTATGGGGGTGTAGCTTCATTGAAGATGGACTCATTAGATGATCATTTTGGGATGTTCTTCAAGATATATCAGTACCGAACCATGGGGTCTGGCAGTGGGCCTTCAACAGTGCAATTATATTGTAATCAGGCCACATTTTGGGGGCATTTTTTTAATATATGAACAGCTCGGACACACAGCTCTAACACACACACACACACACACACACACACACACACACACACACACACACACACACACACACACACCGCCAGTAACTCAGTGCCTCAAGATCCACCAAAATCAAATCCATTGGATGTTAGATAGCCTTTGTCTCTCTCCATACTTGGAAAACAATGAAAGTGCACATGACATGGCCTCCGCTTCTGGCCTACAACATCACCATGGACAGCGCTAGCACGCAGCATCATAAAACCTCTTCTTTACGAACTGACCAGACCAAGTCAAAGCAATTCATGAGCAAAGAATAGAAATAACAATAAAATCCACCTTCACATGCAGAATACGCCATGAGCAAAGTCGCAGTACAATCATATGCACAATATGCCAAACCTTGCACCATAATATTGAGTATAGTAGACCTAACGCTACATGAGTAAAGTGTGGTATTAACCAGCTATGAAGTGCCATCACAATATGTAAAACTAATACACCAGTTTTGATTTGGAGTAAAATCAAATTAGGCAGCTGACCTTATTAGGCTTCTTAAATATAAAGTCCATCGGTCGGTCCTTCTTTGTGAAGTGGGCAATGGCCGCATCATGCAGTTTGTCCTTGGATTAAAGTTCCATCAAAAGGCCTTTTTCTGTGGACATCAGTGCCAAAGCTCCCAGTCGATCCTGTTCTGTTGTGTTTGTGTGTGTTTGTATGTGTCTTGATGCGCTTCAGGGCCGAGAAAGACCGTTCAACTGAAGAGGTGGATACGGGGATGGTCAACACCAGACAGGTGAGGTGATGAGGCATAGGCGAGACAAGAGCGGGAGTTGGCCTTCCATTTCCAATCACATGTTGCTTTTCCCCGAAAGCATGTCTTGAGAAGGGTAACGCTAACATGCTAGCTACAACATCGCTCTCGTCTTCTTCTGTAGCCATGCTTCGTAAACTGTGTCGCACTCGTCTGATACACAGACTAAGGTTAGTGATGTGCGGTTCGATTGGTTTAAGTGAACCGGTAGATTTGGATCACCAATGTGAAAGAGTCGGTCAATCACAAGTAATGACTCCCCAGCAACCGCACATCATTCTTTTATATGAGTGAGCCCGCGTCCGGACAGGTCTGGACTTCTAGAAGTCCTAGGGCGATATTTTTTTGTCCCATCCACTACAACAGCAAAATATGTTTGGCTGATTCACCTGTCACTTTCTAAATAAACAAACAAGCACAGGACTTCTAGCAGTCCTAACCAATGAGGGAGCCAGCCAGCTAACCCTTTCTCTGCCAAGAGACAACAACAAAATCTGATTGGATAATTCGGTTTCATGGTTTCATGACAGTAACCCTTTCATTACTGAAGCAAACTTGATAGAAAGTAGGGCTAAAATTAGAATTAGAAGAGAGAATTATTATTAAATTAAAGACTTTAAATATAGCATATATAATGCTGATATGCTGGGCCTTTTCTGAAGTCCTAGAAGTCCCTAAGGGTTTCCCTCTGATCAGTAATGAACTGTGGGGTCTGGCAGTGGGCCTTCAACGGTGCAATTATATTGTAATCAGCCAAATTTTTGAGGTATTTTTTAATATGTGAACAACTCTGACACACAGCTCTAACCCACACACATACATACACACACACACACACACACTCAAAGTGTACCCATCGCAGCACCACAGGTGAAAACCTCTGAATATATATATATATAAATATATATGGACAAAAGTATTGGGACACCTAGCCATTACACCTACAGGAGCTTTTATGACATCCCATTCTAAATCCATAGGCATTAATATGGAGTTGCCCCCCCCCCCGCAGCTGTAACAGCTTCCACTCTTCTTGGAAGGCTTTCCACAAGATTTTGGAGTGTGTCTGTGGGAATTTTTGCCCATTCATCCAGAAGAGCATTTGTGAGGTCAGGCACTGATGTTGGATGAGAAGACCTGGCTCACAATCTCCATTCCAGTTCATCCCAAAGGTGTTCGATGGGGTTGAGGTCAGGGCTTTGTGCGGGCCAGTCAAGTTCTTCCACACCAAACTCACCCAACCATGTCTTAATGGACCTTGCTTTGTGCACTGGTGCAGTCATGCTGGAACAGAAAAGGGCCCTCCCCAAACTGTTCCCACAAAGTTGGAAGCATAGAATTGTCCAAAATGTCTTGGTATGCTGAAGCATTAAGATTTCCCTTCACTTGAACTAGGGGGCCTAGCCCAACCCCTGAAAAACAGTCCCATACCATTATCCCTCCTCCACCAAGCTGTACAGTTGGCACAATGCAGTTAGGCAGGTGACATTCTCCTGGCATCCACCAAACCCAGACTCATCCATCAGACTGCCAGACAGAGAAGCGTGATTCGTCACTCCACAGAACACGTTTCCACTGCTCCAGGGTCCAGTGGCAGCGTGCTTTACACCACTCCATCCGACGCTTGGCATTGTGCTTGGTGATGTAAGGCTTGCATGCAGCTGCTCGGCCATGGAAACCCATTCCATGAAGCTCCTGGAGCAGTTTTTGTGCTGATGTTAATGCCAGAGGAAGTTTGGAGCTCTGCAGTTATTGAGTCAACAGAGTGTTGGAGACTTTTACGCACTATACGTCTCAGCACTCGTTGACCCCGCTGTGTGACTTTACGTGGTCTGCCACTTCGTGGCTGAGTTGCTGTTGTTTCTAAATGTTGCCACTTTTCAATAATACCACTTACAGTTGACTGTGGAA
Source organism: Lampris incognitus (assembly GCF_029633865.1). Classification (NCBI taxonomy): domain Eukaryota; kingdom Metazoa; phylum Chordata; class Actinopteri; order Lampriformes; family Lampridae; genus Lampris; species Lampris incognitus. Next base: position 14,740,284 of record NC_079211.1, read on the forward strand.
TATCTAGCAGGGAAGAAATTTCATGAACTGACTTATTGCAAAGGTGGCATCTTATGACAGTACCACACTTGAATCCACTGAGCTTTTCAGAACAAACCATTCTTTCTGCATGGCTAGCTGCTTGATTTTATACACCTGTGGCAATGCGTCTGAATGAAACACCTGAATTCAACGATTAAGAGGTGTGTCCCAGTACTTTTGTCCATATAGTGTATATAAATACATACACATCCATCCATCCATCCATTATCCGAACCACTTATCCTGCTCTCAGGGTCATGGGGATGCTGCAGTCTATCCCGCCAGTCATTGGGCGGCACATATATATATATATATATATATATATATATACACACACACACACACACACACACATATAGATATGTATATACTTAGCACAAAAAGTAAGGAAATTTGTGTTTGGTAGATTATTTCTTTGTTGTAACAATGCTTCTTGGCAATAAATCTTATACCATTGGAAAGCATGTTTATTTCCCTTTTAAATGGTGCCACAATTGTAAGGAACATGTATTTGTGGGATGAGCAGCAGAGCTGGGTATGTGGGTTGCGCCCATGAAAATGTTGCCAAATCTTCTCTGCCAATGCCAAACAGTTTATTTTGTTGTTGCTATTGACTCTTGTTTTGAGCTTCTGGTACCCCAGCTGCTGACAATCAGGTGCCTGATATAAGATTTATTGCCAAGAAGCATTGTTACAACAAAGAACTAATCTACCAAACACACATTTCCTTATTTTTTGTGCTAAGTTTATAGTATATATATATATATATATATATATATATATATGTGTGTGTGTGTGTGTGTGTGTGTGTGTGTGTGTGCGTTTATCCTCCATACAGACCATTTTGCACATTCGTACATTATTTGCACATTGTATATACTGTATATATATATATTTATCAGCATATACCTTCTGTATGCTCTTGGGATTTCTAACTTTTAGATTTTATTCCTACTCACTTGTGTTCTTTTTGTTGCGCAAATTTCAGTGTTGCCAATAAACATTGCACTGCTTACTGTACTTGTACGTGAAGGTGACAAATAAACCTTTGAATCTTGGATCTTGAATCATTTGTCTGATTCATTCAGGGAAACACCAGAATATTTCCATCAACGATATCACAGGTGGGCGGCACGGTAGCGCAGTCACCTCACAGTATGAAGGTCCTGGGTTTGAGCCCCGGGGTAGTCCAATCTTGGGGGTTGTCCCGGGTCGTCCTCTGTGTGGAGTTTGCATGTTCTCCCCGTGTCTGTGTGGGTTTCCTCTGGGGGCTCCGGTTTCCTCCCCACAATCCAAAGACATGTAGGTCAGGTGAATTGGCCATACTAAATTGTCCCTAGGTATGAATGTGTGTGGGTGTGTGTGTGTGTGTGTGTGTGTATGTGTGTATGTCAGCCCTGTGTGATAGTCCGGCGGCCTGTCCAGTGGTGTCTCCCTGCCTGCTGCCCAATGACTGTTGGGATAGGCTCCAGCATCCCCGCGACCCTGAGAGCAGGATAAGCGGTTCAGAAAATGGATGGATATCACAGATCACAGGCTTCAGCCCTCAGGTTGGTACAATAGTATGATTTTACATATCAAAGGAGAAACACAAAAATCCTGCTGCAAGGTAGATTTTGGTTAAGAGGTGCCTTTGTAAGATGCAAGGGATTCTTCTCTTTCATCATTGCCATATAATTAGCACTCAGAAATATGACCCTTTGCAGCAGCCTGACTGCCAAGAGTACAGAACCCCAGTTGTAGTCAGGTGACCGAAACTGATGGGTCATTGGGTCAGTCCACATAATGCAAACAAGTAATAACCCGGGGGGGGGGCACGTAATTAGAGTATTTTTGTTGCAATTCAAGGAGTGTGTCTGAGTCAAACAAATACATATGCAGGCTGTCTGCATTTGTGCATGTCAGCCAGTTTCCATTCTCCTTCCTCATTTTGCACTGCTGACTCAATTCAAGGGCCTGCAGGCATCAGGCAGAGACTGTTATGGAAGTTTTTACACGCCATTCCTACATGGGTACATGGTTATTTCCCCCATATTGTTGCCTTGTTCTAAACCACACACATTTTTTCTCTTTCTCACACACAAAAGGAGTGGACTTGTGACTCATATTCTAGGACAAGAGCTTGGTAAGACAGTGAGGGATGAGCAGGGTTAGACTTGAAGTAGCTACAGCCATAGATGGTCCATCCATGTGGTCACTTTGAAGGACAAACTTGGCCGCAAGAATGCAGACGGCTCTAAGGACAAAATCCCCGTTATATTTTCCCATGTGAAAAAAAAAACTAAATCTATCCAAATAAGATCTGTTTCACACAGGGTTGCGTCAACTACCGGTTTTTGTTCCGCGTTTCAACTGTGGTCTTATGATAGCACTCTAATGACTTTTGAAGCAGTAGTTTACTCACAAGAGCGTTATAGCTAACAAAATCTTGTGAAATTTGGAACTACAGCATCGGTCGCATGCCGATGATGTCATCACACCACGCTGGTAGGGAGTGAAAAAAGCAAAAGAGCAAATGAAATGTTATGAATTTGACTTTTAGCCAGGGCCAAACCAACTTACCAACCTTCAAGCCACGATATGAGCACAAGTGGAGGGAGAGCGAACAAAACACATGGAGTGGGAATTTACCGCTCTAGTGATGTGACATCAAAACCTAACAACTTGGCAGTGTAGTTCAAGCTACAGTAAAAAAAAAAAAAAGTCAGGGGTTTTCCCCGAGTCAACCATTGACCATACGTGACGCGACTTTGTTCTTTCTAAAGGGAAAACAAAACGGGGTTTGTGGTCCGTCATCTTGTCGATGACGTCCGTCTTCTTAGTTTGTTTTGATTGGTGGCTGGCAAACTCTTCTTCTCTACATTTTAGACACTGCCATTTAAGTCACAGCGTCTCATTACCGCAACCTATTGGGCTGGAGTGTGGGTTTGACAACCCTTGTCTAATAAAGCGAACTACATTTTACCCACTAATTTCATTTCATTTCATTATTATGTATTCCACTCTCAAAAACAACAACAAACAAACAAACAATTAATTAATTAATGAAAGAAAAGAAAAAATAAATGATACTCCCGCTCACTATCTCCACCCGTTTTAGACTTCGAAGAATAATTTGCTGAATACCCTTTTCTCTCAGTTTTCGTTATAACATCCCCCTTTCCCTGTGATACCGTTTACACAGCCTGACTGTTTACATACTCCACTGTCTCATCTTTGTGCCGCTGACATCCGTCACGTCTCCCAGCAGATCTAATGTGTTCCTGCAATGTGGAGATGAAACTGTGACCAGTTGGTGGTCTGGTGATGAGATGACTGCTTCCCCTCTCGTTTCCCTGAACTTGCGCTCTTCAGGATGTTGGGCCATTAGTTTTCAGTGTGACTGACTGCACGCGGGGTTGAGTACAGGAGGACGGAACCTGTTGGCGCATGCCCTCCGCTTCTTCCGCAAAAAAAAGAAAGAAGGCAAACATCTGCCCTGCTGTCAAGTCAGACCACTCCCTTGGCGACTTCACTTTCTACGAAGTGAACGGGGAAGACGGCGTTCGCGTTTAGAGCTGTTATGAGGGCCTCGGAGAATGGCGGAAGCCGTCGCGCTTGAGGAGCTGCGTTGCGAGCTCACCTGCCCGGTGTGTTTGGAGCTGTTCCGCGAGCCGGTGATCCTCGACTGCGGCCACCACTTCTGCAGGGTGTGTATCGTCCAGTGCTGGGAGGTCAAGGCGGACGAGACGCAGACCTGCCCGCAGTGCAGGAAACAGTGCTCCACCAAACTGCGACCCAACTCGCTTCTGTGTAACGTGGTGGACAGCGTGCGCCGGGCTCGGACCATGGACCTGGCCAGCTCCAGACCGGCCGCGGAGCCCGACGGTGCGCAAGAGGAGCCCGAGGAGAGGGAGCCCGGCTCCAGCATGAGCAGCGTGGCGTCCTCCATCAGCTACTGGCCTCGCCCGGGCGCGGATATGTGCGAGGAGCACGAGGAGAAGCTGAAGCTGTACTGCGAGGACGACCAGCTCGCCATCTGCCTGGTGTGCGGGATGTCCCGGGACCACAAGACGCACAACGTCATCCCCATCAACGAGGCTTTCGAAAATTACAAGGTATTCGTCCAAGTACCCGCTTCGGAATGCGCACGAGCAAATCCGAGTCGTGTTCATTTGAGTCCGGTTCCGTGGCTCTCTGTGTACTTCACATAGAACAACAACACTATAACAGAACAATACACAATAAGAGGTGATGATATGAATGTAAGACATATTGGGCCCCATCAGTCATGTTGGACTAAAGCCTTTATTGAAAATGAAGCCTTGCAGTAACATTTTCTTGTGCATATGACAAATTTCCTTCGATCTAACGAGTTCTTGGAAAACTTCATTATGTCCTCCCTTTAAAATCGCCTCAAATCGTGAGTAGAGGAACGTGTACTCTGTAGAAGTTTTGAAAGTTGAAATCTGCATATATCGGGTGAAATTATGCCCTTCCCTTTATAGTGTTGAATATTGTAACACACACACAGAAAACCCAAAGGAATTGAATCAAGTGCAACTGGACTTGGTTATATATATATATATATATATATATATATATATATATATATATATATATATATATATATAACCAAGTCCAGTTGCACTTGATTCAACCAAGTCCACTTGCACTTGATTCAATTCCTTTTGGATAACTATGACCTGGATGAATGAGAACATTCACAGGCATACACAGAAAATATCTCCATGTTGATCCCCCCCCCCCAATATATTTCAGCCCTACACGCCATCACTGAACATTGTTGAGTCAGTGTTGGAAGTTTCACCAAGCTGTTCTCCCCATATCTATATTTGGATCACGTAGCTACGAATGCAACTTAAAGGTGTGTCAAAATTTTCCCAGAAGGCGACTGAAGACCTCCTTATAGTTCAAACATGTTCACACGATCCTCGGTTTAAGCTGAGAGAAACAGGTCTCTTGCTGGTCTTGTGACACGCCACACAGTAAAAACCCCGAGTGTCAGTTTAACTCTTGAGAGTGTACAAATTGATCCTTTGTGGTCCACTTTTACACTCTCAGAGTTCAATTAACACTCAGGAAGTTAAATTAACACTCAGGATTTTACTGTGCAGTTACTCCGAAGAGACTCCCAGTTCGCCTCCAACCCCTGTATGTGTTCCCTTGGAGAGGAATTCAACGGGTCAGCGCCACATCTGACTTCTCCTGCACTCTTAACCTTCTCAGTTGACTTTTCCAACGTTTTGCTGGCGTGCCTCAGCCATCTCAACGCGTTTTAACATGTTTTCGCGATGTCGAATTCCGGCCTTGTTGATTCTGGGCTCACGTTATTTTGGTGGAGAACGTTTTGTGCATCACATGAGTTGTGTTAAAGTTGGCTTGTGTTTTTAGGCCTCAGCCCGAATCGAATCAACTATTTATTCAGCTAATCTGATTTACAGTGACACTGCATCTTATTGTGGGTTTGTGTTTGTGCGTGTGTGTTGACCTATTTTTAAAAAAAAAATTTTTTTTATGCTGACCCCACAGGATAAGCTGTCTGTTGCACTGGAAAAGGTTCAGCTACAGATGAACGAAGCCTCGCTCTTCCAAAGCCAGACCAATGAAAAGATCATGCATATCAAGGTATTAGCTGTGTGTGCATAGGTGCATGTGCTGAGTTGTGAAAGGGGGAAAAATCACATATCTAATGCATACCCCAGTAACACAGATAAAATATATAAACAAAGGTTAAGTTGTGTGTTTGCCCCTCTCAGCTGTGTCCATAGCTAAGCGTCTGTGTGTTTAAGTTGAGTTTCTATAGTGTCTACACAGTAGAACCGGAATTTCTGGTAGCAAGGTAGCATCCACCTGCATTCTCCCACGTCGCCGTGTTTCACGGACTTTAATCACAGTATGACTCACGAAGGTCTCTAGTTGTGACTGTACAGTTATGTGTGCCTTGTACACACCAGAAGAGCAACCAAGTATGTGCACATCCAGAAAATATTAAGGCGCGATACAAAAAATAGCAACTCTAGAGTGGAGGAGTAAGGTGTCCACACGAAACTGCTCCCAGAAGCTTATTTTATCTGGCAACGCTTCGATCAGTCAGATCTTCCTCAGGCATAAAAGGAAGATCTAACTGATCGAAACGTTGCCAAATAAAACAGCTTTTGGGAGCAGTTCAGTGTGTAGACCTTACTCCTGCAAGTATGCAATCTTTAACCCAGATGCTTATTTTCAAGCTTAAACACACACACACACACACACACACACACATACAGGTAGGCACTCAGACATTTTAAAGCGTGTATGCCTAGTCCTGCACATCTTCTTAACAAAGACATGCACATAGTCAAGAGATGTGCAGCAGGAGGTTGGTTATGTCGTGAACCCCAACAGGGGAGAGATATGAACAACTGATGACAGAATTTAGGCTGGGTCTTGTGTGTGTGTGTGTGTGTGTGTGTGTGTGTGTGTGTGTGTGTGTGTGTGTGTGTGTGTGTGTGTGTGTGTGTGTGTGTTCGGTTGCGATATGAGCATGTTGAGGATATTTGCTGTGGTGGGGCCTCTTTGCCACAGTAGATAAACGCACAGTGACGTGGAGCTTTGCTGAGAAGAAAACGGCGCCTTGAGTTTCTCCGTGTGTCCCGTCTAAATGCCATTTCTGTCCTGTCTATCTGTCCGTCTGTCTCTCTAGCCATGTTAGACATAATTACTCGGGCTCAGTTTTTCACTCCCCTCTCTCCGCAGTAGACAGCCTGACAGGATATGGGTGAAAGACATTGAGAGGAAGTGTGTCGGGTTTTCTTCCGACAATACCGATGCGTGGTTTCCCACCTTCGTGCACACGTCTTCCGTCCTGTCCGTCTGTTTTTAACCGTAATGAAGTGGTACAGAAATTTTCTCACATTTCGAGGTTTCCCCAGAGTTCAGTGTGTCACAGTATATATAGTACGTATGTCTCCATTACGGGCCGAGTCACCCAGGGACATTTTTGTTCTTCTTCAGCTTTTTTCTTTTTTCTGTCTTTCAAGTTGGCATGTCAAGTTCCTCGTTCTCATAAGATCCTGCCATTGCACAAACAACATGCTTGCTGGGGAGGGGGTTTCGCTAATGGTAGCAGCCAAAAGTAGTAGTAGTAGTAGTAGTACTAATAGTTGTAGTAGTAGTTCCACCTGCCAACTGCAGTTTCTCCCTCAGACCCACACATTACCCATATCAGATTTTTCACGAACATGGCTGACGTACTCCCGTTTTGTCGTAAAAGGGTGGATCGGTTTACCCCCCAACGTCCTGTCACCTTCGGTTCGTTTGTGGTCACCTGTATTGTGTTTCAACACGGCGTATAACACAACTTAGGTGTTGTCATTGTCATAATCTGTTTCTGTTGCCCAAACAACAACACGTCTATTAAAAAAAAAGCCATTTGTTTAAGGGTCACAAAATGCTAACTGGCTAATCAAGGCTAATGGTAATTTTAGGACGGTTAGCATTTTGCGACTTTAGGCGCGCTCTCGGGCCGGATGTATGTGTAGGACACGCGTGCACGCGTGGTGTTCTTTGTTCCTGAATAAAGTTCATAAAAAGGACTCGCAGCCAGTCTCCTCATCAGTATAAACCACAATATGGGTTTTAGCTTAAATTTAGCTTGAATCACTTTTTTTTCCCCAAGTCATGCATTCATCTGACAACAGAAACATAAAAGATGTGTCAACGACAATACCTGTATTGTTATAAAGCTGTGTTGAAACACAATATAAGCGATCACAGACACGAGCGAAGGTGACTGAAAGTCGCCTTTTTAACATTGCAAGGCAACGGAGAGAACTGATCTTTACTCTACTTGGACGAAGCGGAAGTACGTCAGCCGTGTCGGCCGAGGCTACGCTGGGCTACAGTGAACATCGGCGTTTGAGATGCTCTCTTATTAGTAGGGAAAGTGATTTTAACAGAATAGTTTGGAGGGGTGGGGGGTGGGGGTAAAGATTACCAAATAAAGCACCTCGGGGGGTTCATACGCAAGTTTTCTAGCTTTTTTTTTTTGTCAAGGGGAAACATGTTTTATATATTTATTAAGCCCCATTCCATTCCATTATCCAAACCGCTTATCCTGCTCTTAGGGTCGCGGGGATGCTGGAGCCTATCCCAGTAGTCATTGGGCGGCAGGCGGGGAGACACTCTGTGCATGCCGCCACACACACACACACACACACGCACACACACACACACACACACACGCACGCACACACACACACACACACACACACGCACACACACACACACACTCCCTGTGAGTAAAACAAACAGGAAAAACTCTGGTTACAGTACGTTAATGCCTGTCTGTCCTCTCTGTGTGTCAGGGGAGAGCCGGGGATCTGGAGGAGCGGGTGAGTGCCGAGTTTGGCCGCTTGAGGGAGTTCCTTCATCAGGAGGAGGAGCGCGTGAAGGCGAACCTGAAGCAGGAGAAGCAGGAGCGACTCAACCAGTTAGAGGAGGCACTCACCCAAGCCACTGAGCAAATCAGCCAATTGGAGAGCACGGCTGACCAGCTCCGCCTCAAACTGACGGAGGAAGAGAACCCAGAGCATCTCAAGGTGTGTGTGTGTGTGTGTGTGTGTGAGAGAGAGAGGGAGAGAGTGTTAATTTTTTCCCTAGGTGGCATGTTTTAGATGATAGTTAATCCACAAATATCCAAAACACCAACATGTTGTAGTAAATTCGGGGGGCATTCTGGGCACCGCCGCAGCCAGGACGCGAACCCTGATCTCCCGCACCACGGGCGACAACGTTAACCAGTCGACTAAAGAGTTCGACCCCTTAGCCAAGGGCTAGCGAGTCTACTCATCCGTGGTCGTTACACTATCCCCCTGCTTCAGGTCGGACCCTTTAGTCCAGGCGTCCCCAACCTTACTCATATATTACCATAAGTGTCGGCTAGTAAAGAAAAACGGAAAAAAAATCCATCTTCAATGTTGTAGCTTTAAATGCAAGATGGTGAATTCAGGTGGAAAGACTGTTAAGGGCTATGAAGCATATGAAATGTATTTGGGAAAGGAAGCTAGGAAAATGTCGATGGAGAAAAAAATGTTTGTACTGAAAGCAAATTTTCGGCCAAAATTTTTTTTTTATAAAGATAATCTCTCCCCTTTTGACATTCAAAAATCACTGTTGAAATAATCAACCCGTTCTCTTCTGCTCTCTTTTTCAGGGTATCAGGGACTTTATTGAAGGGTGAGCATAAATAACCCATCATCTCTATGTGATCCAGATACCAACCAACTAGATTTGAGAGGGCACGTCTGCAATAATTTCTTATTGAGTTACTCAATCAACTATAATTGCTCTAGTTGTCTGTTGTTAGCAGGCCAGTGTGTTTCTTGTTTTCCCTTGACATGAAAATAGTCTCTCTCTCTCCCTCTCTCTCTCTCTCCCTCTCTCTCTCTCTCTCTCTCTCTCTCTCTCAGGGCTGAGAGCCTGTTTGAGCGCCCCCCAGAGGTAAATGTTGACCTACAGTCAGGAGAGTTTGTGGGACCGTTGCAGTATAGAACCTGGAGGAAAATTAACTCTGTACTTCAGCCAGGTGTGTACACACACACACACACACACACACACACACACACACACACACACACACACACACACACACACACACACAGACCTAAAAACAGACCACCACACCATTAGAAAGTTCGCTCTACTTCAAAGGCAAAACAGCTGTGTGTAGCCTGTTGGAGCCTGTTGGCGGTATCTTATTTTTGACACAGGCTCTAGCTTGATGGACTGAGGCCAGATTTGAAGCTTGATTGCTTCTTTATTTCTCAATAGAAAAAAAATCCATTGAATAGAGTTTCCTCCAAGCCATGTTTAAAAAATCAGAACCTCTGCCAGAGTTAATCATCCTCTGACTTTTCCCATCATGCGGTGGCCCTGAGGGTGTATCAGAATCAGAATCCGAATACTTTATTCATCCCTGAGGGGAAATTGCGATCATCCAATAGCGTAACACTATTGGATGATCACACAAGAATCCTGAATGCACAACAGGTCTATGTGTAATGAAAGGTAGAGGAGTTACATTGTAATGTAATGAGTTACATCAGATGCAGTGTAATGAGTTACATCAGATATTTCAACTTGCATCTTGAAGCAGTATGTTTGATTATGCAGTTACAGCACATCATATCACCAGATAACTGATGTTAAAGGGCAATCCCAAATCAATGCCAAGTCAGGTTAAGTTTATATAGTCCCGAGTCATAGTCCCCCCCCCCCCCGCCTCTTTTTCTCCCAATTGTTCTTGGCCAAATACCCCACTCATCCAAGCCGTCCCGGTCGCTGCTGCACCCCCTCTGCCGATCCGGGGAGGGCTGCAGACTACCACATGCCTCCTCCGATACATGTGGAGTCGCCAGCTGCTTCTTTTCACCTGACAGTGAGGCGTTTCGCTAGGGGGACGTAGCATGTGGGAGGATCACGCTATTCCCCCCCAGTTCTCCCTTCCCCCCGAACAGGCACCCCGACCGACCAGAGGAGGTGCTAGTGCAGCGACCAGGACACATACCCACATCCGGCTTCCCAACTGCAGACACAGCCAGTTGTCTGTAGGGCTGCCCGACCAAGCCGGAGGTAACACGGGGATTCAAACTGGCGATCTCCATGTCGGTAGGCAATAGAATAGACCACTATGCTACCCGGACACCCCCGAGTCGCAGTCTTAGAGGGATTTACAGTCTCACGGGGAGAAACGGGTAGATACAGCAAGCGACAATGATGCCTTCCTCTATCCTTTTCGTGCAAAAAAATGCAGGAAAACTCAAAAGCGTAAGAGGAGGGAACCTTCTTCCAAGTCAGATAGTCATGCTATAGGTATACAGAGAACAAGGTAGACAATGCAATAAAAGCTTTAGAAATGTAGAAACACTTAATAACTACATTTAGTGATAATGAAAAAGTGCAAAAAAGAAAAGTAAAGCGGGAATAGGTCTGCATGCAGAAACGTGTGAAGTATCCTACCCAAATGCTACCACAGAGCAGCTCCGTCTCATTCAGTATCTCCAACCGGTGCCACAGAGCCCTGAAAAAATAATATATCTCTCATTTAAACATCAGACACACCCAGGTACATCACTTTCACAAACAGAGAGGCCGTGCAGAGTTAGAATAATGTGTAGCAAGAGTTTTCAGAATCGGTTAAAATAAATACCTCTTCACACCAAACACAAATCCCGGGTTTTCGCTGCGATGCCCTGGGATGTGGGAAGATGGCGGCGTGAACTTAGGTTTGTGGCAGCCTCGCCCAGTACCGTCCATGCAGCGTCTTTGTCCACGTCTGCGTCTAAGTTTGTTTTGTCTTCATTTGATGGCTGGGAGAGCTGGTGCTGGATCGGCTGGGAGAGCTTGGTCTGCTGCATCCTGTGGGCCCAGGGTCCACAAGTGGGGCAGGCTATGCTAACTGCTAGCCCATGCAGACCAGCAGTTCTGACAGTCATCCGGCTTGGCGTTCGTTTCTCTGAACAGTAGAATTTTTGGACTGTGTTTCACTGAGTGGACTGTGTTGTTAACTGTTTGTGTTTTGTTTTTTTTGTTCTCTCTGTTTTGTGTGTTTTTGGTGGTGTCTTTTTTGAGAAATTTGGGATGTGTGTTTTTGTCTTTTGTGCTGCACTGCTGTGGGCTGGGGGAAATGGAATTTCTCGTGTCTTTGTGTACACAAGTACACGAAAGAAACGACAATAAATTGTCCCTGATCCTGAAACTGTTCCTGATCCTGATGTGAAAGGGTCCGTTGCTCAGAATCTGAGGGAACTGGTCCTGAGTACAGCCCAGCAGTCTGTAATCAGCACTGCTGGAATGGTGTCAGTGGGAGCGTGTCCCACAAACCTCAGCAAACATGTTTGACAAGCTGGGTTTGGCATCATTACATGAAACAAGTAACCCGGGGCTCGACTGATCCAGTATGGAAATCTGATTTATGATCTGCAATTTTGATTCTGCAAAGGTTTTACACCGGATACCCTCCCTGACACAACCCTCCCCATTTATCCACGTTGCGGACCGGCACTAAGAATGCACTGGCTTGTGCATCCCTAGTGGCTGGGTTAATAAAGGTGTATTTCCAATAAAAACAATAATGATAATAATAATAATAATAATAATAACTGCTGTCATTCTCACAACCAAGTATTTCCTCATATTCTGCTGTACTGCAGTGTGGAGCTGATAGGGTATAAATGGCAAAAAGCTACTCCATATTCCATAAATACTGTCAACATAGGATAAATAGAAATGCAACAGAAAAATCCAGTTCATTTACCACTTCATCAAGCTCATTGTTAATAAGGTGATGTTACAGAGGCGGTCATGTGACAGGGGGGCGTCTGATAAAAGTAAAACCCATAGATTTACTGGGTGTATCTGAAAGGAAGCTTCCAAGAAAAAGTTGAAATTGACTTTGGTGGTCTGAAAAGGGCACTTAACAACAAGCCCAGGATCTGAAACCTGTTTTGGCTTTAAAGAGGCTAACCCTACTCTCCCAACTTGTGTTCCTCCCCAGCTATCTCTGCAGTGACCCTTGACCCGGACACAGCGTATCCACGTCTGTGGGTCTCCCCGTGTCGCACCATTGTTCAAGTGGGTGACATCCAGTCGAACCTACCAAACAACCCTGAGCGCTTCACCCGTTACAACATTGTCTTCGGCCACGAGGCCATCTCGTCTGGCAGGCACTACTGGGAGGTGGAGGTGGGCTCTAAGTTCGCCTGGGGTCTTGGGGTGGCAACTGCCTCCGTCAACAGGAAGGAAGAAATCAGCCTCTGTCCAGACGACGGTTTCTGGACCCTGGTGCTAAGGGACAATGGCGATGGCACCAACGAGTATGAGGCATGCACTGATCTAGAGGAGAGCTTGTTGTATCCCCCAAAACCCCCCAGGAGGGTCGGGATCTATGTGGACTATGGACGCGGAGAAGTGGCGTTTTATGATGCAGGGGATATGAGCCACCTGTTTACCTTTGGCGATGCGAAATTCACAGAGCCTATTTTCCCTTACTTCAATCCCTGGCCCATTATCAACGGACGCAACCGCCAGCCTCTCACCATCGTAAAACCTCTCTGGTCAGATGTTTGATACATCAAGAGCTGCTACAAGACTCTCATCATGGTTTTAACTGTTCTCAACTTTTTTTTTTTAACTACACTTGATGGTGAATCATAGTCCAGCTATGCAGCTAACACCTCCAATCGTTTTGATGTATTAATATTCCAAGAATACCGTTGTCTCCAGTATCTGTCTGCGGTAAAGTCCACGGTGATGAATACCCGGTTGAACTTGAAAACTAAGAAACAGAGAGGAGTAAAATTTCTCTAAAATACAGGAGGACAAAACAATAACATCACATTGTTTTGGTCAAGTTAGCTAAGTAAGTATATATACTTTATCTGAATGTCAAAAGAATTGACTGATAATACCACGAGAGGAGCCTTACAACCTGTCAATTTATGCATTTTCTAACATGTTATATGAGAACAGTATCAAACTGTATAACAATGCATTTTACAGTTTTTGAATATCATGTACTAATATTCTAACAAGGTTTTAGCTACAAATATATGGGTTGCCAATGTGAATTTGTGGTTTTGAATTGGATTTTATTTGTCATATATTCCTCTTCTATGTGACTCCATTGTACAAGGAGCACTTCCCTTGATCCTCCCCAAAAAATCTGAATATGCAATTATGCGTGTCACTGACCTCATTGCCCCCCCCCCATCTTCTTTGTTCATTCATAAATATTTAGGGATGCCTTAAACAAATAATTTTGGTGATCATATAATATTTAATAAGCGTTGCCTACTATCCAGACGTCTTACCTGAAGTTGGTCTAGTTTGTGTAGTCGTGATGGGATAAGCTATTCATTCAGTACCAGCCCAGCTTGCTGTTCTCTCTGCCTCCACCAGAGGGGGTCCAAACCTCATCTCGTCTGGTCCGTTGAATAGAACGCCTGTATCCGTTAGGACCTATACCTGCTACTCCGATTATGTCATGTGAAGCAGTGATGTTTACCGAACAGCCGTGTGAATTGTTTCAGACTATCGATGAGACGTCTGTGTGGAGCTGCATCATAAACAAATGACTTGTTAACATGTTATAAAGCATCAGACCTCGCACATTCCTGCACATTATGCACAAACTGACTTTCTTTGCTAATGTCATTGCACCATACGGTGCAACGATGTTGTCACGTTGGCCACACCATAATCTTCCGAGTTGTGTGCCATTCTCTGTGGCCAGCTTGTTTCCCAGTGCGCACAGTGTTGTACGTGTGTATTTCACAGGGCGGTGCAGACAAAGTTCGCCCTGTCATCAGCCGATGACGTAATTGTTCTGTTCCTCATCTTCACGATTGACTCATACATTTGCACATCAACAGAACAAGGTTGCAGAGTGTCGAGTGTGCTGCTTGCTCATCTGGGACTTCTGTTACAAACAAATAAATGATGAGAAATCGTCTGACCCCAATAAAATGTAATTCGGTATCCACGTCCGCGTAATCTCTTTGTGCCATCAGCCCATACGTTAAGACTACACCTTGTCGAGGTCACACGCGACACGTCCTTTCTCTCCTATCCTGCAATTCTGATCTGTAAATATTACCCGCGGCTAAAGATTTGGAGTGACACCAGCCCTGACGCCCACTCCCCCACTCCCTCCTTCACTGGATCCTCACCCCGTTCAGATAGCAGGGATGCATCGTGTCATGGATGTGCGGTACTAAGGCTTGCGTTCAGTAGAATGATTTTTATGGGCTTATAAGGACAGGCTGCAAGTGGCTCATGGGGGGGGGGGTAACAGAGTTTTTTTTTATTTTCAAGCTCCACTAAACACATTCCATCAGGGTTGTTTTTTTTTTTGTTTGTTTTTTTTCTTCTTTACCACATACCATACACCCACCCACCCAGAGACAGGCCTTCTAAATGAGTATGTGAGTGAGGGAGTTCTTCTCCTGGTCCACGAGTCTCTCAGAAAGAAAGACTAGAACAAGTAGATCTCAGCATCTTCCTCTCTGACTTCTTCTCTTAGCCGCCCACATTTTGTCTTTCTCTCTCCCTCTGTCTTGTTCTGACTTCTCTCGCTGTGACTTTTCTTTTCTTGGTTGCTCACATTTCTCTGTCTCGATCTCTCTCATACAGCCTTTCTCTGACTTATCTGTTCCCAAAATACCCCCCCCCCCCCTTTGTCTATTTTTACCGGCAGCACGTCTAATTCGGCTTTTCTGTAATTGATCTCTTTTCTCCTGTTGAAGATCACCCTCGCCCCCCATCAATAATCAATGAGGAGATGGATGGATAGAGAGTGGGGATGAGGCGTGTGTGTGTGTGTGTGGAGCGGGGGGGGGGGCGAAGACATGGGCTTAAAGTGATTAATGGAAACCTCATTAGAAACTGGAGAGAAGTCAGCTATACGTCTTTCTAAGACTGTACCATTGAGGTCCATTTCATTCGGAAAGAGAGAAGTTTAATGCAGGTTAACAAGAGATGGAGAGAGGGGGGAAGAGGAGACGAGCAGGAGATGGAGGGAGATTGAAGCGGAGGCATATAAAGTAAAAAAAGATAAATAAATAAAATGAGGGGAAGGGGTGAAAGCGAGAAACTGCAAAACACCCACCAGGGTCCCAATTTCCACAGCATGGATAGATTCAGAAAAGTGAGATTGAGAGGAGGCCGCAGACAGAGGCAGGATAGAAAAGAGGAAGGGAAAAAGCTGATTGGTCTCGTTATTTATAGAAAGCAGCTGCTTTTAGTGGAATTAGTTTTTTTTTCTTCTTTAAATAGAGCCATGAAGCCATGTATCTGTGAGTATGAGTGTGGTCTTTTACTAAAGCCGAGTGTCGCACAACAAAAGCTTTCGGTATTGTTACAATCAGTAGAGCAGTAAATGCAGACAAAGGAATTAAGTAATATAAAAAGGGGTTTATTGTAGGAATAAAGGGGAATGAGGATGGCAGGCAAGGTGGAAGGTAGAGAGGCAATAGTGGATGGCAAAGCTGAGCTGAGCAGCACAGGTGGACGAGGGAGGGAGCGTGGCTGGCTGAGGATAAGTTCGGGGGTTTAGTAAGTGAGCAGGCAGACCGGAGGGTCGTGCTCCTGGAAGCACAAGCATACACGGTAAATACAGGTAATTAGCTAAAATAAAAAGAGTCTCGGTCTGTCTGTCCTTCAATTTTTTTTGACAACCATCCATCTGAATGACTTCACACTTGGCGAGTGTATTGCGGAGAACCCGAGGAAGTGCAGTGTCAAGTGTGAAGTTGATTGGACGAGTGGTTCTCGAGCAAGCTGCTAGCAACAATACCAGAGGCCATGCAAACAGCCCGTTGCGAATGGGCGCCGCACTAGTGCAAGCAACATGAGGAATAACTGAATATGCTATTGCAGAGCGGCAGAGACTACCACAGTAGTCCACAGTAGGAGAAAAGTGGTTTCCAAGACTGTGGAATAGGTGCACGAAATGTACAGCCTTGGAAAATCCGTCTACAGTGGTGAGTATGATGGTGTTACCTTGAGATGGTGGAAGTCCAGTTACAAAGTCGAGGCCACCGTGGCTCCATGGTCAACTTGGAACTGGAAGGGGATGGAGTAGGCCGGCAGATGGCTGATGAGATCACTTATTGCAAGCACACACAGTGCAAGAGAGCACGAAGGTATGGTGTCAGCATCCATCCAAGGCCAGAAATGCTGTTTCAGAAGGGACAAAGTTCAGCTGATACCAGGCGAACCAGGAGGTATGAAACCATTGATGGACCTGTGAACAGACAGAATCAGGCACGAAAAAGACAGTAATCGGGGCCATTTCTTGGGTCTGGTTGAGTTCCTTGGGCTTCCTTGACGAGGGATCCAATTTCCCAAGTCACTGCAGCCACCTCATACAACCAGGGAAGGATGGTATCTGGATTAGCTGGATTGTTGTCGGGGACAATCTGTTGGGAGAGGGCATCAGGCTTGATGTTTCTAGAACCGGGTCAGTGGGCAAAAGTGACACTAAATTGTCTGAAGAACAGAATTATAATGGAATTATAAAATATATGAAGAATATGATGAGAAGGATGCCAAGCAGTGTCCAGATGCCACCTAAACAGCCCAGGGCCCAGGCCATGCGACCACCATCACCATGTAGACAAAAAAAACCCCCAAAAACATTAGTCACATGTCTGAGTGAGAGAAGGACATAACATTGAAACAGGATAACAAAATCATATCGACTTATAAAATATATAAAAAGAAATGTGATGAGGGGGATGCAGAGCAGTGTCCAGGTGGCGATCACCATCACCATGGAGACCTGGGAGGAGGACAGACTGCACGTGCACACAAGGGAGACACACCATCATATTACAACACACATCACATCATACCATTCACACACACAGAAGAAGAGAAAGGAGAAGACATCATTCAGAGAGAGATAAAAGACGTGAGAGAACAGTTTGCAATAGTCAATAATCTATATGGTATAATCCCATCGACAGAATAGTGCTTGGTAAATTCATTGAGACAGAAACTGACCTGACATGCAGTACAAGTTGTGAAGCACTCAGCTTAAAGGGAACTAAATTTAGGCATAGGCAAAGACATGAGTTTTTAAGTTTAAGTTTATTGAAAGGACTCAACAGACTCTGATTGTCTGATGGCAGCAGGCAGGTTATTCCAAAAGAACGGGGCCCGATAGGAAAAGGCCCTGCCACCAGCTGACTTCTTTTTAACCTTGGGTCACACAGGAGCCCTGTATTTTGAGAGTGAAGAGCTCGAGATGGAATGCATGGTTTAGGGAGAGCAGATAGGTATGATGGGGCAAGCCCATTTAGGATTTTATAAGTCAGCAAAAGTACCTTGAAGTCTGATCTAACATTGATAGGAAGCCAATGAAGGGAGGCAAGAATTGGTGTAATATGGTCAAATTTTCTAGTTTTAGTTAGGATTCTAGCGGCAGCATTTTGAACCATCTGAAGACTTTTATGTGGCAGACCTGAAAACAGATCATTACAATAATCAAGTCTGGATGAAACAAATGCATGTATTAGAGTATCTGCATCAGCCATGGACAGGAAAGACCACATTTTAGCTATGTTATGTAAGTGAAAAAAAGACAGTCTTTGTGATTTCTTTAATGTGCTTATCAAAGAAAAGGCTGGGATCAACTGTAATACCAAGACTTTTGCTTGCCACACTTTGTGAAATCACAGAGTTGTCGATTGTACCGTCTTTCCCTCTTCTCGCTACTGAGCAAGGGCACTGGCAGCAAGTATCAACACCTCCCTTACATTACGATACTGAAGACGGTTAGTGTTGTCCACAGATTTAATAACGCTGGAAGTTGTGAAACTATAAACAAAAACATAAATCTTGAATTACTGGAATAGCAGTGCATAGTAACAGTTAAATTGCCATTCCAGAGCACACGTGTTCCTCCTTATGTTCTAATTAACTTAACAATACGGTGACTAAATGGCATAAACTTAAAAAATATCTAAATGTAAGTAAAGATATGCATCAGAATAAGATCCCAAGGGCTAGTCATTCCTTTTCAGAGTCTGATCTTTGAGGAGCACGATGCTTCCAGGCTCCAGGTTAGGCTGAGTGGTCTGCCACTTCCTCCTTGGCTGCAGTGATGAGAGATAATGCTTCCTCCATCTGCTCCAGAAGGTTTGGGCCAGGTGCTGCACTTGGCGCCATTGTTGTTTGAAGAGGTCTTTGATTCCAGAGTTGTCAGGAGGAGCTGAAGGTACACTTACTTTCTGAGTCAGGAGAATGGCAGGGATAAGTATGACAGGGTCACTCAGATCAGTAGATACAGGTATGAGAGGTCTGGTGTTGATGATGGCTGCCACTTCTGCCATCAGTGCGGTAAGTACTTCATGTATTAGCTTTGAGGGTCCAAGCTGGAGAAACATTGAGTCAAGGGTTCTTCTAGCTATTCCTATCATCCTCTCCCATGAACCACCCACGTGAGAAGCATGAGGAGGGTTCAAGAGCCAGGAACTGCCTTTTTCTGCAAGGTACCTCTTGACAGAAGTTGCATCAATGTTAGATGGGCTCTTGAGCTCAGCAGACATGCTGACAAAGTTTATTCTTCTGTCTGGATGGATTTGCTTCATAGGACCTCTTACAGCAAGAAAACACCGGAGAGCATTAGTGAAGCTTGATGTATCCAGAGATTCGATGACCTCAGTGTGGACTGGTCTCACAGCCATACAAGTAAATATCACAGCCCACCTCTTGCTGTGGGCTAGACCACCTCTTGTCTGACGTGCCACAACACCCCAGGAGCCAAAAACATCCAACCCCACATTAGTTAATGGAGGTTCTTTGGACAGACGATCAGCTGGCAGGTCAGCCATCTTCTGTGTTTCAGGGCTACCACAGAGTTTGCAACAGGTGACACAATGGTGGATAATGTTGCTCACATGTCTCCTCACACCTACGATCCAATAGCCAGCTGTACGTGTTGCACCTTCTGTGAAGAGGCATCCCTGGTGTACAGTCTGTTCATGGTAGTGTCTAACCAACAGGGTTGAGATGTGGTGTTTATCAGTAATGATCAGAGGGTTATTTTCTTTGGCCTCAAGCTCTCCTTCCCTTATACAATCCCCAACTCTGAGAAGATTCTGTGCATCAATGAAGGGGTCCAAGGTTTTTTGAGAGGACTGTCTAGAGGAATCTTCTCACTATTTCTTAGGCAAGCCAGTTCTTCAGCATGCGCCTGCTCCTGGACAGCCCTGATAATCATGCATTTGGACTGACTGAGCTGCTTGGGTGTGTGTGCTTCTTGTTACAAGTGCCACCCTCTGCAGTCTTTGCTCTCTCTACCTGGATGGCTATGGTAGCTGTGAGAGATATGACTGAGATTGGCAACGGCATGAGTCAGCGACCGCCATGAGGAGAACTTGGAGAAACACTGAGATCCAAGCTGTTGGACAGTGGCCTGTGTGTTAAGGGTGGAGATTTGAGGACGAATTTCGGCATCCGCATTTGGATTGACAAGCTCAAAGATGTCAGGTTCTAGGGATTCTTTGGAAGCTTGATTGAGGAAAGAAGGTCCACTGAGTCCATGCCGTGTGTAAAACTAAATCAAGGGTGTTACCACTGCAATGAGTCGACTCTTGAACAAACCGAGAGAACCCAAAAGTATCAACAAGCGCCAGAAAGGCTTTACTTAGAGGATCAGCAGCTTTATTCAGATGAATACTGAAATCACCAAGAATTAGACTCTCCCAGAATGAGTAACAAGACCTGAGACAAATTCTCAAAATTCTTCAATAAATACTGAGTAAGAGCCAGGAGGTCGATGGAGTGTCACAATCTGGACTGAGCCGAGTCTACGTGTGGCTGAGGCAGATGGACCTAGAACAAGAGCCTCAAAAGATTGGAATTTAGATTCAAGTCTAGAAGTCAGATTTAAAATAGACTTATATATTAAGGCAACACCCCCACCTTGTTTATTTGCCTGAGCTACATGGGCATAATTACAGTCGGGTGGGGAAGCTTTATTTAAGGGAAGGAAAACATTTTGTTTCAACCATGTTTCACATAACCCAATCATATCGAAACTATGTTCAAATCATTTATTAGTAATGCTTTGGTAGACAGTGATCTGATATTTATGAAACCAAATCGTGTTGAAGTGATCAGTAGGAGGCAGAACTTTAGCGCTACCAATAGGTGAAATATTAATTGGAATTAGACACCTTGTATTATTAGTTGACAATTTTGACGACCTATGTTTTGGACGATATGTGGTCACACTTTTGATAACATTAGATGTTTGATTCTGTAGTTTATTAGATACTTTGCTGTACATTTCACCACCACGAGTGGTAGGAATGATTATTAGATTATTGTGATTCACACATTTAGGAGAGGAGAGCTTGGAAGCAACACCACAGGGTAGGGAGACGGTCTCAATGTTATAGACCAAACTGCCAATCTGATCTATACTATGAGAAATTCCCTGACTAAACATATTAACTAAACTAGCTGACTCCACATCCACACTAGATTTAAACCTAGCAGGCTCTCTATTCACCTGCAACCTGCTGAATATGTCGCTCATGTCAAACTCCATGTAAACAGCTATATACACTCACCGGCCACTTCATTAGGCACACCTGTCCAACTGCTCGTTAACGCAAATTTCTAATCAGCCAATCACATGGCAGCAACTCAATGCATTTAGGCATGTAGACATGGTCAAGACGATCTGCTGCAGTTCAAACCGAGCATCAGAATGGGGAAGAAAGGTGATTTAAGTGACTTTGAACGTGGCATGGTTGTTGGTGCCAGACGGGCTGGTCTGAGTATTTCAGAAACTGCTGATCTACTGGGATTTTCACGCACAACCATCTCTAGGGTTTACAGAGAATGGTCCGAAAAAGAGAAAATATCCAGTGTGCGGCAGTTCTGTGGGCGAAAATGCCTTGTTGATGCCAGAGGTCAGAGGAGAATGGCCAGACTGGTTCGAGCTGACAGAAAGGCAACAGTAACTCAAATAACCACTCATTACAACCGATGTATGCAGAAGAGCATCTCTGAACGCACAACACGTCGAACCTTGAGGCAGATGGGCTACAGCAGCAGAAGACCACACCGGGTGCCACTCCTGTCAGCTAAGAACAGGAAACTGAGGCTACAATTCGCACAGGCTCACCAAAATTGGACAATAGAAGACTGGAAAAACGTTGCCTGGTCTGATGAGTCTGGATTTCTGCTGCGACATTCGGATGGTAGGGTCAGAATTTGGCGTCAACAACATGAAAGCATGGATCCATCCTGCCTTGTATCAATGATTCAGGCTGGTGGTGTAATGGTGTGGGGGATATTTTCTTGGCACACTTTGGGCCCCTTAGTACCGATTGAGCATCGTGTCAACGCCACAGCCTACCTGAGTATTGTTGCTGACCATGTCCATCCCTTTATGACCACAGTGTTCCCATCTTCTGATGGCTACTACCAGCAGGATAACGCGCCATGTCATAAAGCTCGAATCATCTCAGACTGGTTTCTTGAACATGACAATGAGTTCACTGTACTCAAATGGCCTCCACAGTCACCAGATCTCAATCCAATAGAGCACCTTTGGGATGTGGTGGACCGGGAGATTCGCATCATGGATGTGCAGCCGACAAATCTGCAGCAACTGCGTGATGCTATCATGTCAATATGGACCAAACTCTCTGAGGAATGTTTCCAGTACCTTGTTGAATCTATGCCACGAAGGATTAAGGCAGTTCTGAAGGCAAAAGGGGGTCCAACCCGGTACTAGCAAGGTGTACCTAATAAAGTGGCCAGTGAGTGTATAGTGCTAGACAAAAGAGTGGCGCCGTCCGCTTTCAGCAGGTAAGGACGGCCCCAGAAGAAGGCCAGTTATCAGCGAAACCGAATCCCTGCTCATTACAGTAACGAGCCAGGCAGCGGTCCATTGAGGTGAGCCTACTGTGCATCTCATCATTACCCCTCACGGGTAAGGGACCAGTGACGATTAATCGATGTCGACACATCTTTCTGGCAAACTCAAGCGTCCTGACTAGGCTGGCTTTTTTTTTTCCATCTCTGATTGCTTCATCCTAGCATTATTGGTGCTGGCATGAATAACGATGTTGCTGAAAGTACTGGTGCTGTGTGCCTGGGTTCCCCGTTTCTCCCTCCGGTGATGTCAGCACCCCAAGAATATCCTCTATGTTGGAGACTCTGGCCCCGGGTAAACAGTGAATTTAGGCTGGAGAAGCTTACCTGATATTGCAGGTAATGGAGTTTCTTATGGGCGGCAATCTGGCCGCGTTGTCCTACGAGGGCACCCTGGGTGGTGGGAGCTTGGTGGAGGTGGTCTGAGTCTGCTGGGTCCATGCTGGCCAAATCATTTTGTTACGATCAGTAGAGGTGGACCCAACGCAGACAAAGACAATGGAATTAAGTAATATAAAAAGGGATTTATAGTAGGGAATGAGGATGGCAGGCAAGGCAGAAGGTAGAGAGGCAATGGCGGATGGCAAAGCTGAGCAGTACGGGCGGAGGAGGGAATGAGTGTGGCTAGCTCAGGGGTTTAGTAAACGGGCAGACTGACTGGAGGGTAGTGATCCTGGAGGCACGGTAAATACAGGTAACGCAAAACAACATGGGGAGTAACTCTGACCAATGCTTGTGCAGAGCGAGAGACTACCACTGTAGCTGAAACAACAATCTGGTGATGAGCTGCTGGAGAACCGGAGTAGATATACTGCTAAGTTGGTGGAAGGCAAGTGGGCAGGCTGGGCAGGCGAGGTGAATGATCCGCAATCAGGAGGGAGCCGAAGAGTGCCAAGGAAGGAAACCATGCCCACACCACATACACACACAGAAAGACAGACAGGGGAAAACAGGAGACACATGGGGGAGGGGGAACACAAGGGAAGTAACTGGAGGCATGGCTGGGGCCATGACAGGTATAAGTTCACACTGGCGTTAACAATGTGTGTCTGCAAATAGAGGTCAGTGACGACAGGCTCACCTGTGTGTGCATGAGGGCTCAGCGATGCCTGCCTGATGAATTTACCCATGTGACCATGTGCGTGATTTATGCAGCCAGGGCCACATTTGGGGAGATGTGATATACATAGAAGTCTTTCATCCTCATGTCACAGCAGACTCCACATCTGCACCCCTCCCTTCCCCCCCCCTCTCTTTCTCCCTCTTTCTGTCTCACACAAAATGAATAGCTGACCTGGGCACCCCCAGAAGGAATCCAGTTTGTGTTGGAACAAAGGCCGGGACTATAACGGGAGGGCAGAGGATTGGGAACAAATAGACAAACAGACAGAGATGGCGAAAAGGGAGAGAGAGGGGGAGAGAATGAAAAAATAAGGATTACTGTCAGAGTGACACGATGCTGGTGGGAGATAGGGGGAGATTGGGAAGAGGAATTGGCAATAGTCAGAGAGAGGCGGGGGGGGGGAGAGAAGACCGATAAAGAGGGAAGAAATAGGCCAGAATGGGACCATCTGCGGTGGGCAACGCAGCTGAGTTCATTTGAAGAAAAAAAAACCCTTTCCACCGTGCACAGGAAGCGTTTCAACACTGACCCACTTTGTTAACGTGACGGAAATGGCATGAATGAATAAGAGGTGAATGAAATAAAAACGTACGTGACCGGGGTCACAAGGACGACGATGAAGAGTTGAAGTGGATCTTGGGGCAGTTCGAAACAAATAGAGGGAAAATAGCAGACAAAAAGAGGAGCGTTTGCAGCGGATGGAGCTGAAAAAAAGGGGGAGAGGGGAGGGGAAGAGAGGGACGGATGGAGTGGGGTCAGCATGTTACAGGTAGATAGCGCGAGGGAGGTGAAGTTCAAGAGGTGTAAGGTGTCACCTAAAGAACTGAGAGGTTGCGAGAGGGGGGGGGAGAGGTGCAGGAACATAATCCCCAAGACAAGAAACGAACTAATGATAATAACCTCCTCACCTTAGACACACAAACGAGAGAGAGAGAGAGAGAGAGAGAGAGAGAGAGAGAGAGAGAGAGAGAGAGAGAGAGAGAGAGAGAGAGAGAGAGAGAGAGAGAGAGAGAGA
The DNA here is from genome assembly GCF_029633865.1 of Lampris incognitus. Lineage (NCBI taxonomy): Eukaryota > Metazoa > Chordata > Actinopteri > Lampriformes > Lampridae > Lampris > Lampris incognitus. Next base: position 14,764,883 of record NC_079211.1, read on the forward strand.
GAGAGAGATGGGAAGGGAAGGGAAGGGAAGAAGTGGAGGATAAAAACTCATTCACACAGCTTACGGGACAATACGGGGAAACAAGGACAAGACGGCGAGAAAGGCAAGAATACTTCAACTTTCTTTTGCTTTGTTTTGTTTTTTCTCCCAAGGGACCGAGGAGCCAGAAACGGTTTATCGAGGGATCGATTCCAAGTGGAGTTTGCAGAAATTTAGAGGGGGGGCATTTTTTGGGACATTTGCAGAGCATCTCAGCCCAGTTTGTTGGAAGTATTAGTATTAATATAACCTCCAAGAAGAAGAGGGGGGGGAAATCCACACTTCTAGATACACCAGAGAGTGTGAGAGAGAGAGAGCGAGAAAGAGAGAGATAGGGAGGGGGAGGGCGAGCGAGCGAGCGAGCGAGACAGCAAAAGAGAGAGAGTGTGTGAGCCCGTGACACCGAGATGTTCATGATCATTCGAGAGGGATCTGCCGCCGGAGGAGGCGGTACCGGAGCCATGACTGCACCACAGGAGAAAACCGCAAAGCAGGTACAAGCGCGTGTCTGTGCCTGTCTGCCTGTCCGTGGTTGTGACGTTGCATGCCAGCAGAAGTGTGCTTCCTGTGTTTCTGCACTTGTAGACACGTGTCTGTCTCATTTTAGAGTATGTACCGTGAAGGGCACGTGATGAATGTGTGTAGAATTGGCAAGTTTTAGGAATACGGTGTTAAGAGCCATGAAGCGATCGGTTGTACAAACCTGGTTAGGGAAAGAAGGCTGTCCCCACTGGGGATGGCTGAAATAAGGTAATTTTTTTTATCATGAAGTTTACTTTAAGATGATCTGAAGTAAAGGTATATTGAACATTTATTGAGAGACAAAATGTTACTTCTAAATATACACAAATATACTTTTTTATTTCTTGCTATTTGTAGTGCTCATTGTGATACCGATAAACTCTTATTTGTCCAGTCCAATCTGCGATATCCTGTAAGTCACTACTGTAATCATCTCCTGCTTCTGGCTGCTCCCGTTAGGGGTACGCAGCGGAGTTGAGGGGGCCAAACGTTAATTTTCCATACATTCTCATCAGGCTGAGTGCAGGGCAGCGCAGACTCCAGTGTCTCAGACCCAGAATATATCGTGCGACCTTTAGACACTAACTGCATCCAGTCACTCTGTCCACCTCCCTCAGGTGCAGGCGGCCATCAAGAGAAACGTGGAGAAGCAGAAGAAGAGAACCGGCGAGCAGGGGGGCGGGGCCACGGAGGGCCAAGCCGGCGGGCCGAGGCATGCTCGCAGCCAGAGACCCGTCCAGGTTGCCCTCAGCGGGGCAGGAGAAGAGACGAGGGAGCTGGAGGAAAAGCTGGAGGAGATGATGGGAGGAGCGCAGCAGCTGGAGAATGAGCGCGAGAGGGAGAACGAGCCCACGGACCTGCTGCCTATTGTGGACTCCGTGTTCGGACAGGTAGGACCCAGAAGATTACCCGCGGCTAATTTTAGGATGAGACTGCTTGTGTGTGTTCGCGCGTGTGTGTGCGCGTGTTCGCGCTCGCGTGTTAGATCGTGCCCATCCATGTGCTGGGGCGTCTGGTTCTTTGGCTGATTGAATGCCTCTCAAAGGCTTGATTGAAAACCTAAGCCCCCATTTCAAATATAAAGCCAGTCTCTGCCCCAGTACTTCTGAATAGCCCTCTCCCCCACGTCCCCGTCCGTACCCTTTGCTCTGGCAGGCACAGCTGTGCTTGCTAAGCGTCCAACCTGCAGGCTGACTTTTTATCAATCTCACCCTCTTGTTTGACCTTACATACTCTCCAGAAAAGGACACTAGCTGCTAAGCGGGGGGGGGGGGGCGCTAAGTTAATGCAGAAAGCGCGCGTGAAAGGGGCTTTAAGCTCTTTTACTTTAGGCACCATTACCAAAGCGTAATCCGTAACGGATACCGTCATGGGATGCCAGAGAACTAATGAACACCCCATCCCAACCCTTCATCGCCACCGCCATTGTCACCGGCACGGTGAGCTACGACACACGACACGCCCTGGCAGCCTTCACCGTTACAACATCTGTCACACCGGGGGTCAGACCTGTGGCGGTGTTCCGTCCGTGTGTTTCTATTTGCAAAGGAGAGAATGACGATCACAACCGAGTCCCTCTCTCCCTCGCCGTCGTTTCTCGGGCCAAGACGCGGCTCGTGAGTCACTCCGTCTTCTTCCCGACACCCCGCGCACAAGTTACGTCCACGCGCCATTCCGCGTACGCAGACGCAGTGGGGGGCACAGAGAGCAGCAGGGCGTCGGTGTGAGACGAAAATGTGACGTCAGTTGTGTTGTCAGTGGTCCAAAAGAATGGGGAAGGGGCGGTATAGGAGAGGGTGAGATGGTGTAGCTGAACCATCAGACGGATGAGAGGAGAGGAGAGGAGAGGAGAGGAGAGGAGAGGAGAGAGAGAACTTTAAAATTCAGCACCTTCTTGAAGCTGAATTTCACAAAATCATGTCTTCTTTTCTGCACACACTTCTTTCAAACCACACAAATACGGACGCTGTTTTAAATCCTCTGCTCCTCTCTACCCGCCTGTCTCCTCTTTATCCCTTTCGTCTCCTCTCTCCTCCTTCAGAGACACGTGTCACACATGCCTCTGAAAGAGGTACATGATGTATGTCAGGGTCATTACCCCTGCCTGCACCCCTGACCAGGGCAACGACAACAAGAATGGAGTCGGTCCCCGGATGGCCCACTGTTTCTAGTGTGTGTGTGTGTGTGTGTGTGTGTGTGTGTAGGATGGGTTAAATGCAGAGAGGAATCTCATTGTATGTTTATACAATGGCGAATATATATACAGTGACAAATAAAGTGTCTGATGTCTTGTGTCTGGTGGTCTTGTGGTCTTGCCTTGAGTAATGGCTCCCGTCACTGGACACCAGTATCAGCCTATCCGACACCAGATCAGAAACTGATACGTCTGGTTCGGAGCTTGTTTTCTTGTTCTCACACTCGTATTTTCATCACAGAGGCACAACGGAGCTCTGGGTACCGAGCAAGGGTTAGAATTGCATTACTTGAGCACTAGCCACCTTACATAGACGCGCACGCGCGCACACCCACACACAAAATCAGCATTATGTATGCATCTACGTATTGTGTGTGTGTGTGTGTGTGTGTGTGTGTGTGTGTGTGTGTGTGTGTGTGTGTGTGTGTGTGTGTGTGTGTGTGTGTGTGTGTGTGTGTGTGTGTGTGTGTGTGTTACACCAGTGCTGCCAATATGATAGTCAGCTAAGGCTAATAACTTGGAAGATTGAACACTTGAAAAACCAATCATGAACAGGGACTCGAGTACACACGTGCGCGCGCACACACACACACACACACTTAAAAACAAATACAGGTAATGACATACAGTATATACAAAATGCAAAAAGCGATAAAAATAGGCATGCATACAGGATTACACATACATGTATATACACACACACACATAGATAACAACACATACAATAAAGACAAAATGCACACAAAGGTAAAAATAGGCATGCACGCAGGGTTGCACATGCCACACACACAAGGTTACACTAGTCTCATTCACATGATTAATTGATGCCGTTCGTAAGGTAGAGTCAACTTGATAATTAATCAGGGTTTAATGCAATTGCTTGTGGCATTTGATCCCTGGTATCAGTGTTGTCTGGCAGACTCAACTGTTTACGCCGGGGCTAGGAGGGAGCTCCGCGTGCCAACCGCGAGACTCCGTCCGGTTTGATAGATGGAGGAGAGATAGAGGTGTTGAGTATGGTACGTCTAGTCGTTAATTGGATGGTATACTCTATAATTGATGTGTTTACTTTGTCTCGCTGACAGAGAAAGTTGTCTCGAGAACTGTGAATGGTTCACTGAGTGTTGGGCTCTTTCTCCCCGGCTCATAACTATGGTGGACGTGGGAGGATATGCAGGGTTTGGGCTCTGGCAGGCTGAGTTTAAGGTGCATGAATCTAAGCGAAATTGCATGTAAGACATGCGTGGTAGGGTTAATACCCCTGGTTTTGCCCCTGATCGAGGCAGGGCGAAAAGAGCTGGGGTTGGTCCCCCGGGCGCTGCAAGGTGGCTGCCCACTGCTGCTAGCTACACGCTTAGGATGGGTTAATGCAGGGGTTGGATTTCCCTGTGGGGATTAATAAAGTATATCTTCTTCCTCTTATGTAATATACTCAGTCTGTTGTGCAGCATGGTTATGGATGTGAAGGATTCCGCAGAGCTCCTTAAAGACCGAAACTGAAACACTGATGCTTTACTTATTACTTTCATGAGATTTTTATTTTATATTTTATTTTTTATTCTTGCGCTGTCTCTTCCCACTGGGGAAAAATGTATAAAAGATAGAACTCAGTTTTTCAAACCCCCCCCTTTTTTTGGTCCTCAATTGTACTTGGCCAACCACCCCACTCTTCCGAGCCGTCCTGGTCGCTGCTCCAGCCCCTCTGCCTGTCCGGGGAGGGCTGCAGACTACCACACGTCTCCTCCGATACATGTGGAGTCGCCAGCCACTTCTTTTCACCTGACAGTGAGGAGTTTCGCCAGGGGGACGTAGCGCGTGGGAGGATCACGCTATTCCCCCCCCAGTCTGTGAGCGCCTGTCAGCAGCCATTAAATATTGGTTCCAAATGGTGTTTGGTTGGTTTCTGTGTGAATACATATACTTCCTACGCCGGCCAAACGATACCTTATGTAAGCCCTCAAACTTTTGGCGAGCAGGTGACCTGAGGCTGCTGTCTGATTGGTTTCTTCAGCTTTTCCAGGGGGCGCAGTTCTGTGCGCCCCAGACACTCCCACTTTTATTGGCAGAGACTTGGTATTGTTTTAATGTTTTTTGGTCTAACGTGATTGGACAATTCTCGTGGCTGTCGGTCATGTTCACACCCACCACGCCTTGTCTCGACTGTCAATCATCCACGCACCCTGATAAAATCTATAGGCTACATTGTCCTCCTTAATGTCTCTGTGACTGTGTGGACATCAAAGCAGCTGTCAGGTGTGCTGCGCCAAGGTAAATCGCCCCCCCAAAAGATTTTTAGCACCAGCCGCCACTGCTTATCACTGTTGATTAAGTGAGATATACGCTTAAATTTCAGTTTACACGAATTTTAAAACGTTTTCCTTTTATGATTGAATAGTTTAGTGAGGGTTCATCTAGATGACTGAGTCTCTTCTAAACGAGAAACGAGAGTTGACCGATACTCAGTTAACGGACGGGGAAAGGGAAAGGAAATCGGTGGACAATCTAAAAGTATCCATGCCAGGTTTCACAGCCGCTGCAGGCCTACAGATCTCAGTCAGATGTAAACCATCCATGATCCAAACCGCTGCTGCCGGGGTCCCGGGGATGCTCCAGCCTATCCCAGCAGTCATTAGGCTGCAGGCAGCGAGACACCCTGGACGGGCCGCCAGGCCATCACAGGGCTCACACACACACACACACACACACACACACACACACACACACACACACACACACACACAGACACACACACACACACACACACACACACACACACACAGACACAGACACACACACATGAAATTATTAATTATCAAATCAATCAAATTGTAAACTCCAATTCAAAGAAAAGACAGCAATGGCCCAGCTAGCCATTAGGTCGAATCGGATGAGAATTCTATCTTTAATGGTTGGACACAGTAGGGTATACTGATGGGGCATAATTTCACCACCAACTGCCAACATTATGATAATTACAGATGTAAACCCTTAAAGATAATTCTAACATCACATTCCCTTTCATCAGTAATCACGGGGTAATAGGACAAAGGAATTCCATTGAGTTAATACACAATATTTTTGTTTAAGAGGATGATGTTTGATGAAGCTGTCAAGTTGGCTGGCCACGTGTAGATGGCAGCTTGACCCATCACATAAGGTTATGGCAGTTTTTAAGGAGCTTCCCCATTCCTCCACGTGAGGCACTACCACTTATCACACCCATCAAACGCACCTCTGTGTGGAGGAGGTGGGAGAGTTTTCGGTGATGCTCCTTGTTGACATCTGTCTACGCTGTGTTGGCAGAGTCGTCCATGATGATGATGATGATGATGATGATGATGTGTTGAGATTCCCCCCCCCCCCGTTAATGTTATCACTTAGAGTGGCCACTAAGCTGTGTATCCATAGCTTTGGCTCAATTTGGATGAAAGTCCTGCTAAAAATAGAGCTTGGCTGAGCATTACGGTCTCCATTCATGCGGACGATCGCGGGCCATCGTTGCGGTTAAATCACAGCCTTGCCCCAAGACGACCCCCGGCGGGCTTTGGTGGGTATTGCAACGTTACCTCCACGTGCCTTCTGCTGGAAGGACAGAAAAGCTGAGACAGAAAGAGCGATAGAGATGGAGATAGAGATGGAGATAGAGATAGAGATAGAGAGAGAGAGAGAGAGAGAGAGAGAGAGAGAGAGAGAGAGAGAGAGAGAGAGAGAGAGAGAGAGAGAGAGAGAGAGAGAGAGAGAGAGAGAGAGAGAGAGAGGGGGGGGGGGGCAGAGACTGTTTGGGGTTAGAAGTCACTACTGACTCCCATCTTGTAAAGATTAGGTCGCAACTTAACAGCAAAATCACTCCCTGGTATTGTTTTATGGCAGAGTTTGTGGCGTCAGTAAGTTGACAGATCTGGGGGCGTCCGGGTAGCGTAGCGGTCTATTCCGCAACACGGGGATCGCCAGTTCAAATCCCCGTGTTGCCTTCAGACAGAATTGGCCGTGTCTGCGGGAGGGGAGCCGGAGGTGGGTATGTGTCCTGGTCACTGCATTAGCGCCTCCTCCGGTCGGTCAGGACGCCTGTTCGGGGGGGGGGGGGACTGGGGGGAGTAGCGTGTTCCTCCCACGCGCTACGTCTCCCTGGTGAAACTCCTCACTGTCAGGTGAAAAGAAGCGGCTGGCGACCCCACATGTATCGGAGGAGGCATGTGGTAGTCTGCAGCCCTCCCCGGATCGGCAGAGGGGGTGGAGCAGCGACCGGGACGGCTCGGAAGAGTGGGGTAGTTGGACGGGTACAATTGGAGAGAGAGAGAGAAAAAGTGTGTTTGTGTGTGTGGGGGGGGGGGGAGTTGTCAGATCTGAGGTGGAAAAAACATGAAGTCGTTCTGTGACATTTGTATTGATTTGTATTTGTATTCTATTATGTTACACTTGTATTGTATTTGTACTGCTAATACTACTACTACTGCTGTTACTATTAGTGTTATTACTACTACTGATACTACTAATACTACTATTGTCCCAGGCCTTGTTTCTTTTAAACACGTCCGTATGTAGGGGTAATAGTAATGCAGTAATTGAAAAAATTGTTTGTCTGTTGTTTTTCATACCTGCCATGTGTCTTTTCTCCATGCAGAGGTCCACAGAGAGAGAAATTGCAGAGTTAAAATGTCTGCGATGGGTTAAAATTTGGCTGTGTGCATTGGTTAAACACACATACAGACAGACAAACACACACACACACACATGCATGCACGCACACGCGCACGCACACGCACACAGACATACACACACTCAAGCTGCGTGCTCCATATTGGTGTTCTGTAGTAAGGAAAGATGCCAACTCTGCCTTTGGAGAGATTTTGGTGACAGATGCCATGCATGAGCTCAGCTGACCATTTAGCATCGACCTTCTAACCTCAACTTGTGACTCTATAATTCTGGACAACTTAGCCAAGCTACATCTTTGCTATCGGAGGAGGGAGTAATAATAATAATAATGGATTACATTTATAAAGCAATTTATCTAGACACCCAAAGTCCTTCACATTGAAGGGGGTAACTCACTTCAACCACCACCAATGTGTAGCACCACCTGGGTGGCGCACGGCAGCCATTTTGCAGCAGAACACTCAGCACACATCAGCTTGAGGTGGAGAGGGAGGAATCGCTGGGCCAATTGCACAGGGGGATGATTAGGCGGCCAGATGGGAAGATCCAGGTTGGGAATTTTGCCAGGACACCGGGGAACCCCCTATGATTTGTGATACGTGCCGTGGGATCTTTAATGACCACAGTGAGTCAGGACCTCGGTTGAACGTCTCACCCGAGGACGAGAGGACACATGTCACCTCCAATCTAAGTCACTGTGACATGTCCTGAGATGATGCAGACTCAATCACACACCAGTACCCTGGATGTCGTGGTCTCTTGCATAAGGTTCTTACTCATTCATTGCACTCCCTTGTTAGAAGTGCACTATATATACACTACCGTTCAAAAGTTTGGGATCACCCAAACAATTTTGTGTTTTCCATGAAAAGTCACACTTATTCACCACCATATGTTGTGAAATGAATAGAAAATAGAGTCAAGACATTGACAAGGTTAGAAATAATGATTTGTATTTGAAATAAGATTTTTTTTACATCAAACTTTGCTTTCGTCAAAGAATCCTCCATTTGCAGCAATTACAGCATTGCAGACCTTTGGCATTCTAGCTGTTAATTTGTTGAGGTAATCTGGAGAAATTGCACCCCACGCTTCCAGAAGCAGCTCCCACAAGTTGGATTGGTTGGATGGGCACTTCTTGCGTACCATACGGTCAAGCTGCTCCCACAACAGCTCAATGGGGTTCAGATCTGGTGACTGCGCTGGCCACTCCATTACCGATAGAATACCAGCTGCCTGCTTCTGCTCTAAATAGTTCTTGCACAATTTGGAGGTGTGTTTAGGGTCATTGTCCTGTTGTAGGCTGAAATTGGCTCCAATCAAGCGCTGTCCACTGGGTATGGCATGGCGTTGCAAAATGCAGTGATAGCCTTCCTTATTCAGAATCCCTTTTACCCTGTACAAATCTCCCACCTTACCAGCACCAAAGCAACCCCAGACCATCACATTACCTCCACCATGCTTAACAGATGGCGTCAGGCATTCTTCCAGCATCTTTTCATTTGTTCTGCGTCTCACAAACGTTCTTCTTTGTGATCCAAACACCTCAAACTTGGATTCATCCGTCCACAACACTTTTTTCCAGTCTTCCTCTGTCCAATGTCTGTGTTCTTTTGCCCATCTTAATCTTTTTCTTTTATTGGTCAGTCTCAGATATGGCTTTTTCTTTGCCACTCTGCCCTGAAGCCCAGAATCCCGCAGCTGCCTCTTCACTGTAGATGTTGACACTGGTGTTTTGCAGGTACTATTTAATGAAGATGCCAGTTGGGGACCTGTGAGGCGTCTGTTTCTCAAACTAGAGACTCTAATGTACTTATCTTCTTGCTCAGTTGTGCATCGCGGCCTCCCACTTCTTTTTCTACTCTGGTTAGAGCCTGTTTGTGCTGTCCTCTGAAGGGAGTAGTACACACCGGTGTAGGAAATCTTCAATTTCTTAGCAATTTCTCGCATGGAATAGCCTTCATTTCTAAGAACAAGAATAGACTGTCGAGTTTCAGATGAAAGTTCTCTTTTTCTGGCCATTTTGAGCGTTTAATTGACCCCACAAATGTGATGCTCCAGAAACTCAATCTGCTCAAAGAAGTGCCCATCCAACCAATCCAACTTGTGGGAGCTGCTTCTGGAAGCGTGGGGTGCAATTTCTCCAAATTACCTCAACAAATTAACAGCTAGAATGCCAAAGGTCTGCAATGCTGTAATTGCTGCAAATGGAGGATTCTTTGACGAAAGCAAAGTTTGATGTAAAAAAAATCTTATTTCAAATACAAATCATTATTTCTAACCTTGTCAATGTCTTGACTCTATTTTCTATTCATTTCACAACATATGGTGGTGAATAAGTGTGACTTTTCATGGAAAACACAAAATTGTTTGGGTGATCCCAAACTTTTGAACGGTAGTGTATATATATATATATATATATATATATATATATATATATATATATATATATATATATATATATATATATATATAAATGATGCACTGACAGTTTGATTGAATTCAGAGAATATTTGAACTACTTTCAAAATGAAAGCAATATAATATTAAGGATGTAATCTAACTATTTTTCAGATATGTGAAAAACCTGATTGTCATCACTTCGCCAAATTTGGCATGTGTGTAACTGTAACTTAATCACAGAGGGTTGAATCAGTTCATCTGGACACAACATTTATTGAGAGACACGTTTCATCACTCATCTAAGTGACTTAAGAAGAGTGGGTGGAGAGGAGTGTCAGGAGTGAGTTGCGACAGAAGGGTACCAGCAAAGGGGAGGATTTACAAGATGGTAGTGAGACCAGCTATGTTCTATGGTTTGGAGACAGTGGCACTGATGAAAAGACAGGAGGAGGAGCTGGAGGTGGCAGAGTTGAAGATGCTAAGATTTTCACTGGGAGTGATGAAGAAGGACAGGATTAGGATCAGTATATAAGAGGGACGGCTCAGGTTGGACGGTTTGGAGACAAAGCAAGAGAGGCAAGATTGAGATGGTTTGGACATGTGTGGAGGAGAGATGCTGGGTATATTGGGAGAAGGATGCTGAATATGGGGCTGCCAGGGAAGAGAAAAGAGGAGGGCCAAAGAGGAGGTTTATGGATGTGGTGAGGGAGGACATGCAGGTGTGACAGAGGGGTGACAGAGGAAGATGCAGAGGACAGGAAGAGATGGAAACAGAAGATCTGCTGTGGCAGCCCCTAGTGGGAGCAACCGAAAATCGTGGTAGCAGTGCTTCTGTCCCTGGTTTCTCAGCTTTAGCTACACAGATGTTTATTTATTTATTTTATCTAAAAACACCACCCCATCTTCCTTGCTCATCATCAGTCCTTCCTCATCATCAGCCCTTCATCTCCTACCACCTCTTTTCCACAGTTAATGAGTACTTACCACATATTTATATTCAAACAGGTTTTGCTAGTTCTAATTTAGTGTCTCTTTTTTCCAGTAATGTGCTTTCAGTTCATCCCGATCCACGTGCTGCAAGGTTTCATTTGGGAATGTCCAATGGAATTGTTTGCTGTATTTATCTCTCCAACTCAAGCTCTCCTTTTCTCATCCTTCTTTAAGATTCCCATCAAAAGAATGAAACTAAAAGCAACGATCATAAAAGCTGATTTCACCTCAGTTTGTTTAGTGCAGAATTTCAGTTTAAAATGATCTTAATGCATCTCCAGAGTCATGCTTACATTCCCCCCTCTATCATCTACCTTTCAATTTTCCTCTTAATCTGAGCACTCTCCCTTTTTCCTTTTCTTTTCAGCAACCCATTTTTCCTCTTAATCTCAATCTCAGTCTCAATCGCAGGGATTAAACCATTTTGCATTCGTGCTTTCTAATGATCCCTCCATCTCTCTCTCTCCCTCTCTCTGGAACTCCTCATAGACGAAGTCATTTAAATGTGGCCGCAACATGCCTCAGTTGAGGGTGAAAAGAAGGAGAGGGTGGGAGTAAGCAACTGAAGAGAGAGCGAGGGAGACAGAGGGAGAGAGAGAGAGAGATAGAGAGAGAGAGAGATGAGGGGGATAGGGAGATGGGGATTAAACAAAGAAGTTGATGAGTTTGCTGGAGAAGGGGTTCGTAATGCTGCTCTCAAGGGATGCATGAGTGACACAGCAGCTGTTTTCACCAGAGAAAATGGTTGGTCAGGTTTAGATGAGGCTAGCTTGCTTTTTTGGGAGGGGGGAGGGGGGGGGTCACTTTTCAAAATCTATCAACCTCGGAAGGGGTGGGTGGAGTCATTTTGCATCACCCAAGGATGGCTTAGGGCTGGTTTTCATCTCTCTAACATCACATGTGGTCACCCATAACCAAGCTAGGATGCCCACGGAGGGGTTCCCCTATCTCTACACCAAAACTTCACCTGGAGCTTCAATAAAAAGAGCAAGGGAAGAGCAGAGAAGGAGGGAGAGAAGGTAGGGAGGAGGATACTGAGACGGAGATTTACAGGAAAAAAAGAGCATCAAAGAGAGGAAACAGGAGAGGAGGGGAGGAACACGGGGGAGAGGGAGGAGAGTTGGAGTGTAATATTGACCGTAACCCATTAAAGGGAGGTTGGGTAATGGGCAACTGTACCAACCCATCGATGAAAGACAGAATGAGGAAGGTAGGTGAACTTGAGTCATTCCATTTTCGTTTGATTGTAGATTTTAAGTCGTTTTTAAGCTTGTGCGTGTCATTTTGATGCACTTTCTGTAGATATTCTGTAGATATGTGTGTTTTTCATACGACTTGATGCTGAGTAAAAAGATGTTGGCTCATGGCTTCTCCTACTTGCGGGGGGATAGTTCTGATAGACCTGCATTTTCTTAACCACATGAAAACTACTGTTACACACAAACTGTTTGTTAAAAATATTTACACTCCTTTTGTTTTGAATCAGTAAATACGAAACGTTTCCATCCATGACAGTAATATGAGAAGCCAGCTCCTCACCAAGTCAGGGGAGGTTTTCATCTGTTTATCATTTCTTGCAGTACGAGTATTACTTCATGTTTAAAGAAGGCGTGGGTCAGTGGACTGGACACTTACCAGAATTAACTCCAAGAACCTCACCAGATTAGAAATTGAGGGAGAGAGACGGATGAGGTTTCTCACAGTGAAGATAATCACCAACGTGAGAGAGTGGATTGCCTCAAATTATTAAGCAGCTTATGCAGATCAGGCACATAGCCATATAGCTCGCAGCACTGGCTCCTTGAGGATTTGATTGTGATTTATGTGTAGAGAAAAGGCTTAAATAGGTAGCGCATGACTTGACTGAAGAGGACGGTGATGGGCTAACTTGGCTGGGTCTGCCTCCAAGGAGGCAGCGGAGGAGTCTGTTACCCCTCTCAGGGGCAGGTCAGGGGCAGGGGACCAACGAGGGCTCCAGCCGGAGGGAGCGGAGGAAAAGGTGGTCAAGGATCCCTTTGGTGTGCTGGTCAAGAACTGCCACATGCTGCACAACATCGTGGGCCCCGCCTGCATCTTCCTTAAACAGGGCTTTTCGCAGACGCTCGTACGTAAAAGCGCACTTGTGCAAAATCCAGACCCTCCAACTACTCCATACTTCATGCACAGCCCTAATGCATTCCCATGTACTCTCGTGGCTCCCTCCGCCTCATTCCCATCACTGTGTTATGGTTGGCCCTCCTGATCCTCCACATCCACTGTGTCATTCCATCGTTTCAGCCGCCCCGGGTCAATCAATTAAATGCCTTGGCACCGGACACACTCAGAGGATCAATAATTAAGTTCCATGGAACTTTATCGATGTCATATTTGTGTACATCAGCGTGTAGGGCACTGAGTTCTACAAGGGATGTGAGTTGGATTCCCACTCAAGGCTTTTAATAATGATAACCTACTGCTGTTTTCATTAGCCAAATGTGGCAAAGACCATAGGATTCTGCCAAATTATCCACCAACATTATGTGTCCTGATGTGGTTTTGAGAGTCTATCAGCTACCGAAATAGCTTTGTTCCACCTTGGCAGAGATTGTCACAAACTTTGGGAGTGTGACTCCCCCAAGCGTGATGAGATAGTAAGGATCAAATTATCTTACAGATTACACCCGATTGGAGATAGCAGCTTTAAACATACTTCAGATGTGTTTCAAGATGAGCTGTGTTTCAAATTTAGCACAGTTTTGACCAGCGCCTATAACGCCTTCATGCATTTCCATAGTTTCCAAATCTTTGCAAAGCAAAAGAAGTGTTCAAAAGTGACTTTGTTACACTTCCTCCAACTGTTTTCTGCTAGTAGAAACAAGCCGAGACTCCTCTCTATCAAGCCTTCTGCCTACCTCACTTACTCAAGTGTGTCCTTTATTTTGGCAGATACCTGTAAATAACAAAGTGTACTGGGGTTATTTAGCCAGGTTTGTTCATCCGCTGATGAGTCCCCAGTTTACCGGTATGGCCACTCCAAATAAGGTTTGAATTTGGTGGTGATTAAATTGGAACTATGGGGCAATTTAGCAGACGATGTTGGCCCAGAGCACACAGCCTATTCTTCCCCTATATTGAAATGGGATGTCCATTGAATTTATGTTCGAGTGGGTCTTTGGATGGGTGGATTTGCATGCAAGCCTTTGCAAACGTGACTTTATTCAAAGGTCTATCATCGACACTTTACTATGTATACATACATACATACATACATACATACATACATACATACATACATACATACATACATATATATACATATATATATATATATGTATATATATACATATATATATACATATATATATATATATATATATATATATATATATATATATATACATACGTGTGTGTGTGTGTGTGTGTGTGTCCAAGGGTCTTTCTCTCAACTAAACCTCCCAAATCTCGTAATCTCAAACTGTTGCCAGGCAACCCCCAACAAATAATCTGGTTTCCACGATGATTTATGTTTAGTGAGCCTATACCATAACGCAAAGGGAAGCATGCAATTTAATCCAGTGTGATTTTAGATATGTCGTTTCTGGTTACATTGTGTCTGCATTTGGCTTTGAGATACTGACCTTAACAAGTATGAAAGCGTGTGCTCATAAATGACCATCAACAGCAAAGTTTGTCAAATAAATGGGAAACACGTGTTTCCAAAATACATGGACACTATTATGAATCGTCAATAAAAACCTTTACAGCCGTAACAACTCCTACTTTTGAACTGATTTTGACACTGGCTATATTCGAGATCCTACCGTCGATCCTCTTCTCGGGCTAACTCCACCCCCATTGACCCAACATGTTAGTCAGGTATCAAGGTGAGAGTGGCAACTCAGTGAAAATAATTTGTGTCGAGAGCAATTTTCCTTCCATCTTTCTTTTCCTCTCATTCTTTAAAGTTCCCAACAAACCATTTATGTTCTTCTGTTGTATGTTCTCATGCCATGACATCCTATTTGTCGACCTGGGGATTCGTTTGTTTTGCTGAATGTTTCTGCTCAGGGAAATTAAATTTTTCAGAAAACTCATTGTGTGTGCGCGCGCGCGTGTGTGCGCGCGCGCAGGGTTGGGTTACATGTAATCGTGATTATGTAATCAGATTACAAAAGTAACTAATCAGATTACATTTGAAAATGTGTAATTACATTATAGCTATATTGTCCTTGATTACTTAAAATATGGCAAATTTAAACTTATGAAACTTTTTTCATGATAACCAGTGCTCTAGTAAAGCTGCGGTAAGCAGTTTTTTTTACGGTCATTGGGCAAAGTTTTCCATAATAACCTCTCAGCATTTTGTAATCCAATGGGTCTGAGAAAAAACTAGACTTCTGCAGCTCCTCTTGGCTCTGTATTCAGGCTTTAGAAAGATTTGTTCCCCGAATTGCTCCGACTGGTCCCACTCACTCAGCAGAAACACGGCCGAACGTTCAGTTCAGCTCGAAAACCAGTGAACCAAGAACGGTCGGTCGTGAAGGATAAACCAGTGAGCTGAGAAGTCAGTCGGATAAAGATGCCATTTGCAAACTGAAAGCTACTATAGCAAAGCCCCACCCTATTGTGCACAGCGCGTATATTTTCACGACACCTAATTCTTAAATAAACTATTTGGTACTACGTCCTACTTCAAGACTGCAGGACACGAGGGAGAGGGGACTGTCTGTACCAGAACTGTTTTTACAAGGGTAATTTGATTTGACCAACTGTAAATGATGAATAGGCAAAATACATTTTATTTGCATTGGAACATTTTTCAAGCTGTTTAAAGAGAAAAACGAATATTTGAAGACTCTTTCTTTTGTGGCTGCATGCATTTTTTTAGAGCAAAGTGCAACATTTTCAGTGTTTGATTTTGAAGTAGGTATTCAGATTAGATAACTTTTTTGTAATCCAATGTTTTACGTTATTAATTACAAAAAAGTGCCATGTAATTTGTTTTCATTAACTGAATACATTTCAAAGTAATCTGACCCAACCCTGTGTGTGTGTGTGTGTGTGTCTGTGTGTGTGTGTGTGTGTGTGTTTACATTATGTTAACTGAGCAGTCTAAAATACCATTTGTGACAAGTGTGTGACTGTGTGTTCAAAACAAACCTGAGGGCTCTCGTTTCCGGTTCATGGCGCAGTCGAGGACGCCGGCGCTAGTTCACGGCGCAAGTCGATCTGCTAATTTCGGGACATGCTGCGCTGGCGGTAATCGGGCGCAACGGAGGCAGAGATGGTAAAAGGGTTGTCGGTCTAGAAGGATAAATCATCAGTAGGAGTGGTGGGGGGCTGTCTTCAATTACGACCAATCAAATATGCGCCTCTGTCATGGCTAACTGCCAACTTCCTAATGGACGGCGGAAGTCCAGACCGGCTAAGGCAAAAAGCTTCTCCCAGGAGGAAACTGATGTCCTTGTTCGCGGGGTGCAGAGTTGCTTAGTTAGTGCGCATACAACAGGCATCGACACCAATCCCAATGTGATATGAGACAACATGCAAACATGATTATTTGACAGACTGTTATTTAACATGTCTTCGTTCTCACCGGCGTCTTTCTCTTTCCTGCGTTTTCTGTGAACACAAGGAGCAGGAGACCTTAAATAGTTGTGATCAAGGATCAATTAGCCCCGGCAATCAAGTTCGTGCTTTCAGGTTGAATGAGGTTTATTGACCTATTGAAATCCCTGTCACCATGTTGTTTTCCGTGCGTAATTATGCACATTGACCGTTTTATGTTGGAAGACAGTGACACACGTGAAGATGTTTTGTTTTGTGATTAAAAAGGCTGAGGACATTTGTCAAATTATTCACGAAATAGACCAACGTAACATATTGTAGCGAATTCGGGGGACAACGCAACCACAGGAACTGCCGCGGCCGGGAAGCGAACCCGTATCGCCCGCACTGCAGAGGGCATCGCTGACCGCTCGACTAAAGGCTCACACCCGCGAGCTAGCGGCCAGCGTGTCTTCTTATCCATGCACGTTACAATACACAAAAGTGGCGTGTGTGATTTTGGATAAGTCTATGCTTAGTGCACTTTCGTCTGTAGCCTGCAAACTACCACAAAACACATGCGTCTGCGCTAAGACGTGGTCCGACCAGGTGGAGACGCAGGCATAAAATTTGATTATATTTGACACCAAACTAGCGCAGCCTGCGCCACCTGGTTTTGACTGACACGCCCTCTACTGCGCCCTCGTGCCCATTTCGCAAAGCAGTGCCATGGCGAGCCCGGAAATGAGCAAATGTGCCCAGGCGGGAGAAAAACCATCTTGTTTGACGACGATTCAGCTCTGGGGACAACGGCCAACATTTCGGGGCTTCCGGTGTAGCTGCTAGCGGCTCGTTTCTGATTCCTATGAAGACTTCCTGTTCCGTGTCCCCGCCATTGTTTACGGTCGGATTAGCAACACGAGGCGCGAGAACGGAGTTGGAGTTGGAGTTGAGAGGCGACGGCTACGCCTCTTTCCCTCACCACAGGGACTGCTACCGACATGTAACCACATTATGTATGTATACGGTGTCTTAGAATGTATTTAGACTGTGGTATTTAGAAATAAATCCGTGTTTTATAAGGAATATGGTCTGTAATGCACCTAAGAATTTTTGTTCAAATTTTAATTTAAATGACCGAAACCAATATAATACTGTTATCAAATCAATCTATAATCGTGATGTCTTATAACTTGTATCAGAGTAATGTGGATCCGCACCTTCCTAAACTTTTGGGGAATGGACATGATCTCATCAGTCTAAAATTGCACAACACCACAATCCGGGGAGTCTGTCAAAGACTTATATTAATTTTCATCAAACAGAAACTAAATTTTACAATATTTCTCCAAAGATGAAGCTGAAAAATTGAGAACAAAATTCCTTAAGGTTCCAACTGCACCAGAAGTAAAGAAAGTGCACTGGAATATGTCCTGGAGAATTTCTAAGACATCGATTTGGTTTACACAGTAACTGCTAATTTTGCAATGAACACAATGTGTTTTATGAATGTCAGTTTGCTGGGGCCTTTTGGGAAGATCTGCATTACTGGTTGTTTCCTAAATTTGACAATTTCTCTGAACTAAAAAAAAAAAGAAAAAAGAAAAGGATGTGAATTTTGGTATGCTTGTGAAAGGTGGAACACATGATTTGGCAATCAACACAATTATTATTCTTGGAAAGTTATATTTACATAAGAACAGATTCCTGAAAACGCAGCCAAACTTTTGCATATGTCAAAGGGAACTGTGTCATTATTTCTCATCACTGAGGTTAATGGAGAAGAAGAATGCTATGGAACTCTCTCTGACATGATAGAAGAACTTGAACTTGCAGAGAACCCCGAGGACTCCCCTCCCTTTCATTTATGTATTTTATTTTATTTATTTAAGTTTCTTCATTTTCTTAACATGTATTTCTCCCCAATTTCTGTTGTTTTATGTGTTTGTTGTATGTAGAATTTAAACGTTTCAATAAAAAAAGGTAACCAAATTATGTTCCTATAGAAATCGCCGCCCACTCAGATGGGATTGGTCAATACTTCTTCTTCTTTCGGCTTGTTCCCTGTTTCTCAGGGGTCGCCACAGCGGATTTTATTGTTTCCATCGGCACCCTGTGAGGCCACAACACCAATGGCGGCCGTTGTTAACCTGGGCCTTGACCGATCCGGTATGGTCTTGTCAATCCACATACTGATTCGGCAAACTTTTATGTCAGATGCCCTCCCTGACACAACCCCTAACCCTATATACGGGGGCACAGAAGCGCTGGATGCCATCCCAGTATTCATGGACTTGCAATACTACTTGAACTAAAATAGAGACAGAAATGGAAACCAAAATTCTTCCGATGACAAAATCTTGTCCCGTGCCTACAGATTCTGTTTATGAATATATAGAATCTGTTAATAGAGATTACTACGTGTGCATTAGCACTGACACCGGCCATGCGCCGTCCGGAAACTAGAGCCCTGAATGTGTGTGAAATGAAAAGGAGAGAAAGACAGACAGACAGAAATTAATCTAATTGTCTAACCGCTTGTCTCACTGCTCTGACAGGACAGAGAGCTGAGACCAGAAGAGATTGAAGGTGAGATCACTTCTCTACAAGATCCCTCTCTGTGTTACTGCACATTCTCAACATAAGTCATGAAACAATCTGAATCTGAATCTTCTCATGCTGAACCATCACCGCTGTGTGTCTGTGTGGTTTTACAGAGCTCCGCGAAGTGTTTGTGGAGTTTGATAAGAACAAGGATGGCTACATCAGCCACAAGGACCTGGGGGAGTGTATGAGGACCATGGGCTACATGCCTACTGAGATGGAACTCATTGCACTGAGCCAGCAGATCTGTGAGTGGAACGTCAGTCTGGGACAATCTGGGGACAGAACAGAACAGAATGAAACAGAACAGAACAGGACAGAACAGAACTGAACTGAACTGAATGAAACAGAACAGGAGAGAATTAAGCAGAACAGAATAGAAGACAACAGAATAGAAGACAACAGAATAGAAAATAACTGAATGAAACAGGAGAGAATGAAACAGAACTGAACAGAACTGAATGAAACAGAACAGATCAATGGGGGCAGCATAGTGACTTGGGCCCCAGTTACACCAGAAATGGGCAGAGCGAAAATTTCATTCATGTGTCCTTGCGGTACCTGAAGCATGGTGACCAAAAACACTAAGTACAGTTAAACTAACGAAACACCGTTATATCATCTACTCCTACTTCACCACCAACTGCAAACCGTGTCGCGTATCTTGTGTAGCAATTTATATTTTGGCAGAGCACAACTGTATTAAAATTGGATGTTGTGACACTGCTAAAATGATAGTTTCCTACATTTTGGACTATATTTTGCTTTTGCATTTGCAACAAATCCACCCAGTCTTAATGATTGCATTCAAATGAATTGATTTCGGTGCAAAATAATGCTGTTGTATATGTTGATGTGACTCGGGCCTTTCGTGGTCAGCACTGTAGCCTCAGAGCAAGAGGACAAGAACAGAATATAGAACAGAATAGAACAGAAGTAGGGAAATTGTTGTAATTCAGAAAAATGAGTGGTTCATATGCTCAAAGAAGGTTGAATCAGTTCATCTGGATACAATGTGTATTGACAGATACGTTTCATCACTCAACTAAGTGACCTCTTCAGGCTTGCTGAAGAGTTCAGTCATGCTGCCTTGAGTTATACCTGTATGTGTTGCAGGTGGCGGTAAATTGGACTTTGAGGACTTTGTGGAGCTGATGGGCCCCAAAATGCTGGCAGAGACAGCTGACATGATTGGAGTCAAAGAACTACGAGATGCATTCAAAGAGGTGTGTGCGTGTGTGTGTGTGTGTGTGTGTGTGTGTGTGTGTTGGTATCTCTCAAACAAAATCTTAATGATGAATGTAGACTCAGTCTTCTTCTTCTTTCGGCTGCTCCCGTTAGCGGTCGCCACAGTGGATCATCAGCTTCCATCTCTTCCTGTCCTCTGCAGCTTCCTCTGTCACACCAGCCACCTGCATATCCTCCCTCCCCACATCCATAAACCTCCTCTTTGGCCTTCCTCTTTCCTCTTCCCAGGCAGCTCCATATTCAGCATCCTTCTCCCAATATACCCAGCATCTCTCCTCCACACATGTCCAAGCCATCTCAATCTTGTCTCTCTTGCTTTGTCTCCAAACCGTCCAACCTGAGCTGTCCCTCTTATATACTCGTCCCTAATCCTGACCTTCTTTGTCACTCCCAAAACAGCACAGCGAGGTCATAAATCCTTATTTTATGTTGATTTCTCTCCCTGACCCGATAACTAAGGATTTCAGAGTTAGTCAAGACATCTTGTTATCTTTGTGTTTGTTGTTGTGGTTGTTAACTCTGCTAGGCAGGTGTGCTTAAGGACCCTCTACTTCCTACAACCTCACAACAGCTAAAAGCGTTGGTCTTGCGCCCCTTTTCCACTGCATGTACTGGCTCGATTCGGCTCGACTCAACTCGCTTTCTTTGGTTTTCCATTGTGCAACAGTTGGGAATAGTAACTGGTACTTTTTTTTGGTACTACCTCCAGCAAGGTTCCAAGGGACAAGGTAAAGGGACAAGTATGGAGACATTTAATTATAGTGCCACCATCTGGCCGATCTTGGTCATGTCTCTTCTGTAAGTTTGGAAAGTAAACGCAATTATCCAGCCCACAATTTTACCAACATTAATGATTCAGTCATATCCCGCCTCACCAGATTAGTTTAAGTTGGGGGTAAGATGGAACAAACAACAAACCAGTTAAAAAAAAACATGCACTTGAACCCTCAGAAATCACAACCAAAAACACCACGCTCTATTTCCCTTATGAAAAAGTAAAATACTTTAAGTATATATTTTTTCAATGCATACTTTCGTTAATAAGTGTGCTAACATTTTTTTGTATAAGTTTGAAGTATTCAACCAGTCTAAAAGTGCAAGTAAAGTTTAAGTGTACTATTCTCAAGTTTACCTTTCACAAGTACGACAAAGGTAAAACATAACACACTTGCTTACTTTGAAAGAGGTTTAGTAAAAGTGCACTGAATTAAACGTCTTTTTTCACAGGGTTGTCTATACCAACCATCCATCTGCTCTTGATGACTAGCTGCTCTCTCTCTCTCTCTGTCTTTATTTCTCTGTCTGTCCAGTTTGACTCCAACGGCGATGGCCAAATAAGTATTACTGAGCTGCGGGAGGCCATGAAGAAGCTGATGGGAGAACAGCTTACCCACAGAGAAATAGACGAGATCCTCCGGGATGTCGACCTCAACGGCGATGGCCTTGTGGATTTTGAGGGTGAGAAAGAGAGAGTGAGAGTGAGAGTGAGTGTGTGTGTGCACTCGTCTCCGTGTGTTTGTCCGCCCATGCGTGCTGCTTTTATTTGCCCTTATGTTTCACATTTTGCTGCCAAATCTTTCATTGTCTTCTCCTGTCTCGCCTCGTTCTCTCTATTTCACAGAATTTGTGCGAATGATGTCCCGCTGACATGTCCAGATGTCCAAATGGGAGAGCTGTGTGCAGGAGACGGACGAAAACAGAGACGTTACGTAACCGCTGGATAAGGGACCTCATTACGTTGTAGTGAACATTCTTTATCTGCTCTCATGAGCATGCATTTTATAATAGTGTTTTTCTAAACACACAGATGTATATATTGCTGTGAATAAACAAGAGGTAATGATGTGTTTGGGCTACACAGCACACAAAATTACACAAATTTGAAGTCAGATGCTGCAAGCACAGAGGGTATTTGAACCGCTTAAAAAAGAGCATATCTTAAGCATCATTGACTAGGCCTACATTATTTATAATCTCTTATTTTTAAATGTATTTTTGATATATTAATGTTTGTTGCTTGAGTGTAAAGCTTTGCTTGTAAAATGTGATGTTCTTCTAATTTCTAACAAAAACAAAAGAAATCTCAACAATTAGGGGGGAATTATTACAACCAGGGAGATTACAGAAAGTTCATTAAATCTTATCAAATTGTTTCCTTACAACTTCATCAGCTGAAAAAGACGTGAACGCAATTAAGTCTTATTTTACATTTTAACGCAGTTGCGTGAAAGTCAAGTTTATTTGCTTAGCCCAAAATCACAAGGTAGTACCGAATGGCTCTACAATCAGTGCAATGTACAGCAATAAACGACATACAACTCCCTCTTTCCTTGGACCCAAATGAGGAAAAACGCCGCAAGAAAACATAATCTGGGAAAAATATGGGAGAAACCTCAGGAAGAGTAACAGAGGAGGGATCCCTCTTCCACGACGGACGGACATGCAGCAGGTGTCGAATGCCCAAAATACACAAAAATAACAGAATTATAATGTACCATCAAGAATAGACTTCACATGCACACAAGAGGGGGACTGACAGCATTGACACAGAGGGAGAAAGAAGACGAGAGAATGAGCGTGAATCAGAATTAGTCACGGATAAAATAAAAGCAATTTTAAATGACAACAGCGTAAACAATGGCATAAATCTCTGGGAGGGTGGGACTGTAACCAAGGGAACGGTACCCAACGGTTCAAAATTTGAAACAAATGTTCAGATAGTCTATTAGTTATGGTAAAACAGCCAACAATTTACACGTTTGTTCCAGCCCTTGTCAATGAGGGGTGCTGCAGCACCCTCGGCATCCCTTCTTCCTGTGCCCATGCTAGAATCTGTACGATATGGTCAAACTTTTTCGTTTTAGTTAATATTCTAGCGGCAGCATTTTGAACCAGCTGAAAGTCTTAAGTGCTAGAATGTGGCAGGTCGGAAAAAAAGGACACTGTAATCTAATCTGAACGAAACAAAAGCAAGGATCAGCATCTCACCATCAGCCATGGACAGAAAAGACCAACTTTTACCAATGTTTCGTAGGTGGAAAAGGGGTTCTTGGCGATTCTCACATGTGAAATTCAAAAGATAGGGATTGATCAAAAATAACACCAAGATTTTTAGCTGTGGAACTTTGGGAGATCACACATTTGTCAAGAGACACTCTTACTTGGTCATAAAGGGGACTTTGTCTTTCAGGGCTGATACCAGCATCTTAGTTTTTTCAGAGTTAAGTTGCAAGCTTTGGGTGGCCTAGGCCACCAACATCAACAACCACCAACATCAACCTCATAATGTTCAGCTTTTTTCAACAGCTGTTCTCTAACAACCCCCATGATCGGAATCAGAATCAATGAAACAACATTTTCCCCAGCCCACAGCTGTGCAACACAAAGACAAAAACACATATCCAAAAACGACAAGAACTAAAAGAACACATATACCCAAAATAACCTAAAAAAAAATAATTTTTTTTAAAATTAACTATCCATGAGAACAAACGCCAGCCAGGATGACTGTCGGAACTGCCAGCCTGCATAGGCTAGGAGTTAGCTTAGCCTGCCCTGCTTCCGCGTCCTGTCAGACCACCCTCGGTGTTTCCTCTTCGTTTGAGGCTCCGGTCAGGGCCGCGGTTCTTGGGTCTACAGGATGCAACAGACCAAGCTCCCTCAGCCGACCCAACGGTAGGTATCCCAACCAGACACCATCGACACACTTCACACAACGACACTAAAAACAGTCAATGTTAGGTGAGGCCGCCGCCAGACGGCCCGCGGTGTTATCGGAACTGCCGGTCTGCATGGGCTAGCAGTTAGCTTAGCCTGTCTCGCTTCGGTGTACTGTCAGACCGCCCTCGGTGTTACCTATTCGGCCACAACTCCAGGCAGGGCCGTGGTCCCTGGGCCCACAGAATGCCGCAGACCAAGCTCTCCCAGCCGATATCCAGCACCAGCTCACAGTCATCAAGCGAAGACAAACTTACACAAATTTAGACGCAGACGTGGACAAAGACACTGCATGGACCGTGAGGTTGCCACAAACGTGAATTCATGCCGCCATCTTCCCACACCGTTACTGGGTGAGGCCGCTGCAAACGTGAATTTGTGCCGCCATCTTCCCACACCTGGTTGGAAATTGGAAAATTAACAAAATCTGAGATTGAGGCCATAACTACAACAACTGGGTTACACAAATGAACCGAGGAGATAGCAGTGTTGACTGCACAGGTGTAGTATATAAAATGAGGCAAACAGCCATACCTCACAAAACTGGAACTTTCCCCTCTAACTACATAACCCCTAAACTAATTTACTCAACCCTAGTCTACATGGGATTAGTGATGCCGGGTACTTATGCACTAGAGCTGTATGGGTTTAAGAGATGACCAGGGAACTGGCAACCCCACAAGCCCCATGGGTGTGCCCCTGAGACAACTGCTGCTAACCACGTTCAAGGAAACACTACAGGTTACAACCGACGGATCCCAAAGGGGAAACGCCACTGATCCTACCAGGGGAAAATGCCAAAACAAATATATGCAACCAACACATGCCTTCCCATAGTTCCAAATACTGGCACAACCCGAGGTCAGCAGCAGAATAATAGCCTTACTCTCCCCACAAAATAATCAGAAGACAAAACAGACAACCGACCCCCTCCAAAAGAAAGAACAGCAAGGGCAACAACTCCCACAAAAGTAGTGCTTGCAAAGATCAATTAACACTTGTGCAAAAAGCGCTCCTCAAACAAATAAGCAATCGGGTCCTGGCAAAAGACCGACCGGAGATCCCTACTCAGAAAGAGAAAAAAACAAAAACAAACAAACAGCGGAATACCTCCACCGCTCACAATTAAGAATGTCCCATTGTCACAGGGACAAAAATAGCACCTGGGACACATAGATACAGTGTCTGGGACAATTCTGGGAGCTAGAGAGGGATGAAGAGAGGGAGAGGCGGTAGCGAGAACAAGTGGTGAATGAGAGAAATAAAACGTTATTTTCTGGTTGTTTCATGGCAGCTGCGTTCTAAAACACATAAACTAGCAGAACCTCCATGGTGGACCACCAGAGTGAGTCAATGGAGTGATGCGAGTTTACTGAAACAGTTATTAAACCATATTTATTATACAGAATGAAAGAAACTTCTATTTGGAACAATGGTTAATTCTTAGACAGTTCAAAGTAGAGTGCTGGACAGTTGCGGGACACTGGGGGGGGGGAAAGGTTAAATTTCAAGCCCCGAATACTGCCACTCTATAAGGACAAGCCCAAAAGCAGACTTTGATCACTATAACAAGCGGACAAGCCCCCAATTTGTCATAGGCCAGTTTAACAAGCCATGACAGAGGGGAGACAACAAATCCGGGAGGAACTAAATTTATTTTTAACACAGTCTCCACTAAATACAAATAAGTCGTAAATAGCTCATCAGCTAACATCAACTGGGGAACCGCCTGTTTTAAAAGCTTGGGAGCACTGGGCCCAGGTGCTTCCAGTTGGTGCTGACGATCCCCCGCTCCACCCATCGGGTCTCTGCAAAACAGCTAAGAAAAGATAGACTGGCAAGGAAGGGCAGGGGTCATCACACTGCAGACAAGCATACCTGGACTGTCTGACTTGACGGGTACATAGAGCTGAGTATCATTAGCATAGCAGTGGATATTTATTCCATAGCTTCGTATAATTCGGCCAAGAGGAAAGATGTAAAAGGAGATAGCAGAAGCTCAACAAAGGAGCCCCGGGGTACAGCATATTTCACTGCAGAGAATTCAGATGTAACATTACCATGGAAGATACACTGTGTTCTATCAGAAACATAAAAGTGAAACATAAAATTAACTTCATACACCCACATTCTGAGCTTTGTGCAAAAATCATGCACTCAAAAAACTCTGCCCAATGTGATGCCGAATGGCACAAGACGGTTTATAGGAAAACAAAGGACGCACATTCTACCTGATTTGACTCCAAGCTGACTCAAATTGGTGTGATTAAAAGTGGCTGTTACAACATATACAAACAAGATTCTATGGTGATAACATTTAGGCATATTGTTGGAAATACAATGGTTATGAGTTGACTTGCATGCGTTTACAGCTTTAATTCAAAGTAGACTATCATGCTGTGGGAGAATTACTCTCTGTATACTCTGTTATCTTACAGACCACAAACCAATCACTACATTGGTGTATTCTGACAATAGCTGTGAGAAGTTTGGTGACAACTACTATAATTAAGCTATTTTTCATAGATTTGTGTCATAGATGAAATCATTATAGCGAAATTGCAGTGTGTTAGCAATGACTGCTTTGCTGACAGAGGAAATTGAGGGACAGCAGCAAAGAGTATGACTATTTAGATGTTATCCTAATTTTCTGGCCCTTCATAGTGACTAGTAGTCCTAATTAAGATAACTCAAGACTTTTTATTTGGTTAACTCATGACTACTAAATTTTCTGATAAATATCAAATATCTCTTCCTCTGCTGGTGATTTTCAGGCGAACTGTGAGCATCTTTCCTCCCCTTTCTGCCACTTTGGTAAGTAACAATGCAAAGACCAGATCTTTGAAATCAAGATTTTCCTTTTTATTGAAAACTTGGCCAGGATTCTGTACAGCAGAGAGGGTGTGCACTGCACAGGGTTAGACAGTAGAAGTCAAGGGGTTCTTAGAAACTCAGTTTCCCATTATGCATCATACCCTGAGCTGAGAATCATGTAAAACAGCAAGTGATGTTTCCTTCCCTATTGGGTGCTGCGAAGGACTGCAGGTGAAAGGAGAGGAGGGGAACAAAAAAAAAGATAAAGAATTGGTTGGAAGCAAAGGTCAGACCATAGGGGAGAAAGAGAAGAGTAGAGACATAGAGGAGTGAAGAGTTGTTTGATGTTTTATTTTTTTTTTCTTTTCCGGTCCAGCTGCTCCTTCCATTGAGGTGTTCCATTAGATTAGGGGCGGGCTGACATCCACACCCCTTCCCTGCGCTGTGATCGTAGACCCTTTAGGCCTCAAACATCTCTCCCCCTTTCCTTCTTCCTCCGCCCCTCTCCCTCGCTTCCACTCTTTCTCTTTCTCTCCCTCACCGGGCCTCACTTGCTGGCCATGGTGTAGCAGCCCTGCTGGTGCCACTGCATGTCACGGATACGCCTCACGGACTGCAGCTGAGGATGGCGGGCGCCGTACTCGTTGAAGTGTCTGTAGTCGCCCTTCTCCAGCAGGTACTGGCTACCACGGTATCCAGGGAACTGGTATCCCACCCAGCTGTAGTGAAAACAGAGGAAACAGCGAATGAGTGACAACAGCAAAGATTTTATTGCGTGTGTGTGTGTGTGTCCACTTGCACTTTACTTATTCTGGTTTCGTGTTTGATTCTGTTTATCATTATAGTTATGTCAACTTATCCAGGAGTTGTAAATCCTGTGTTCTCTGCCAGCAGACCCCCTCTTGAATGCTTTTTAGCTGTCTATAAAATGTTTCTCAGAGGCTTGTGATCTACGGGTCCTAATCTCCCCCAATGGATACTTTGCATTTATGGTAAAGGGCACTTACGTTCCACAGCTGACCATGATGCTGCCCACCCTATCAGTGAAGCCATAGGAGAACAGGCTGGGAACATCATCGTCCATAATCTCCATCTTGCGGCCCTTGAACTCTCCCACCTCGAACAGGCAGATCTTGTGCTTCTCGGGGTCCTGTGGGAAACACACAGAGAAACCCAGGGGGTCTGTGAGGGGGCTGGAAGGACTAGGATCAGACAGTCGGGGAGTGAGATAGCCCTTTTTGTCTGATGATTATGTTTTAGATAGGGATGTAAAACAATTCACCAACAAATGTATTAAAGAAAGACATAGAAGAGATAGATGGAGGGCGGCGAGAGATTTGGAGAGGATATACTATGGGGTCTTACCATCTTGACGGGCCTGAAGGACAGCAGGTAGTCGTTCTTCTGGGAGTTGCTCCAGGAGTCCCAGCGAGGGTACTCTCCCTTCTCCAGGATGTACATCTCACCACAGAAGTTCATCTGCTCAAAGCCCACAAAGCTAAGGGAAAAGCAGGAAAATGAGAGGAGACAGGTCACCATGCTATAGATCGAACTGTGCTACCTCAAGGTAATGTGGGGAAGTGATCTATCTATCAACCACACACGGCGTTGACACTTCTACAGCAGCAATTAGAGCTTTCATGTAACGCAACAGAGCCTTACATCTGTGAACACAATATATTTTATGTGTACTCTAATGATGAACGTTTTAGCAGCTCAGCCCATAGATAGTGTTGTGGTTGACTTACGGTCCGCACTCGACGCGCAGGGAGCGTACACGGTCAATGCCCATCTCACACACGTTCATGCACTCGTTGCTAATCTCGACCATGCGACCCTGGAAGTTCTCCTGGTCGTAGACGTACATCTAGCAGGGAAAGAGCACAAAATTAGCCGGTGCGTCAAGGCCATGCTCCACTGTATCGCAGAATATAAGGATGTAGCTCACTTAAAGCCAGTGTATTGTCACAGCTTTGCTCCATGTTCAGTTTCTATCACCTCTGACTCAACCAGACTGAACTAAACTCATTCTCACTAAGTCGTTTTTGGACACAGGAGCAGGGGTCCCATGGGAGAGCCACCCACCTTGTAGGATGTCAGTCCCATCTCAGACTTCTTGCTCTGGGCAGCCTTCCCGTCGGTTTGGGAAGCAGCCTTGGACTTATCTCCACTGGACATGATTACTGTACGGAGAAAGAGAAAGACAAAGAATGAGAGAGAGGCGAATTTATGTGACACATTAAATCAGTGTGTGACTGGGCTACCTCCACCTCAATGAAAAGTACATAGAGATGGACAATGACGGAGAGGCATGAGAAGCCAACTCAACTGTTTAATCAGTCCATGCCATGAAATGTTTAATAGGCCACTAGTACTACCACTTGATGTTAGTTTGCATCTGTGCATACCCACATGTGCATGCGTGTGTATCTTACCTGTATGTGTGTACGATGCGTGCGCCGAGCCTCACTCAGAGAGTGTGTGTGGCTCGGAGTGCGCCCCTGGCTTTTATACGCTGGCGCCTGCCGGAGCGGGATTAGGCAAAGAGAAACAAACCTGCTGAGGTCAGAGACACGAGACAATAGAAGCCCCGCATCATCAGAGAGGGACGGGACGCTCAGGAGGGAGGGGAGAGATTTGATGTTGGGAATAGGAGGAAGTTATCTGTCTTCCCACTTATTAGACTTAGAGAGAGGAGTGATAGTTTAGGGAAAAACTTTGTGGCAACAACAAATTAGTCAATGAGACAAATGCTTTAGAGAATATATTTACATTCGCATTAGCAGGTATATTTCTATGTCAACTATAGGCATCTTGGAGCCCTGAAGAATAATAAAAGTACATAGGTACCTGACTTCAGATTTTAGAAAACCATTCAACTTTTAGTTGATGGATAGACAAATCTCAATTAACATATAATCAGTTATGATGGGTCAGGGCTATGATGGAAGAGGGGTATTAATTGTGGCAGCCATCTCATAATGATTAGTTGGCTAGGCTTCTTGTGGTAGCTTCTTTTCATTTTTGTGTGACATAAAGTTGAAAGTTGAAGTTGAAGTAGTAGCCTGCGAGGCCTTGAGTCTCATCTATCATTAATTTCACTACACCAATAGATGATTTTAAAACCTTGACAGCGAAATTATTTCCTTCAGTTTTTTTAATATTTACCTAATAACAGTGTCACATATGCTTTTTTAAAATTTTGAGATACTTTATTGATCCCTGTGGGGAAATTATCCCCACAGATATATTATAATTGATTATATTATGATATGATTATATTATATTATTGATCACTTTCACATGGATAGAAATTACTTAATACTATGGAACAGTGAGACTCATGACTTTAATCCAGATATGGATTGAATAACATGAAATTTGATGCCAACGCTCTGATTCTTCATCATAATTTTGATCGCTTATGATGCTGACGATCACTTTGATAAGTGATTATTCTGATCGATAATTTTGTCCATAAAATTAAAAAAAATCTTGATTAATTGAATTCTTTGATAGAGATATATATAAAGTATGTAACCTCATAACCTATGTAACCCTCAACACCTGTATGTGCATGTGTGTATGCACGTGCACACCCGTGCCTCAGTTAACAGCCTAACAGCACATGAATGGCGTACGCGCACGAGTGTTTGGTGACGACGATTCCGTTATGTGTGAAACGAGGAAAACCGAGACCACTGCACACGTTCCGTATCGTGTCATAACTCATCCGTCCCTTAACGGCGCCTCCCTGTGCCGCCGCTAATCTCCACATTCCCCATCCCGATCCAGTCCCATTGTGCCTGCGCACACGCCGGACTGCTGACCGGTGCGCGAACATACCAGAGCGCTATTGTTCCCCGCAGAAAACATGCCCGTCGGGCAGTGAGCGCCCAAAGAGGAACGACGCTGTATGGGATATGCTGAGCTTGCTGCTGCTGGTGGTGGGTGGGGTCGGGGGGTCGGGGAGTGGGTGGCGGGTGCAGGACAGGGCCATAGAGAGAGAGCAGGAACACGCGCAGGCCAGCCAGCGGTATAAAACTGGAGCGCCAGGTTCTCCCAAAGCTCTACGCGACACAGGCGTTAGGCGCGTACCACTCCCGACCTCTTCGAATTAAGCCCCGATCCATAGGTAAGGCTCCGGTTTTGCGCATTTAACCCGAGGTAGGCGCAGCCGGTCGGATGGCGGTGGCCTCCATCGATTTCCGCAAAATTAAAAAAAAAAAAAAAAATCAACACAAATGCTGAAAGGCGGAAACGCACCGGAAGCGTCTGGTGCACTCGTTACGGGGTGCACACAGTTGTTTTTACATTGTTTTAAACCCCGTCAGACCGAACTCGTCTCAAATTTTGGAGCGTCGACGGAGAGCACAGCGAACAACACTTTTTTTGTTTCTTTTGCCGCTAATCACATAATCTACTGCCCGCAGTGCGCCATAGAAGTGGCAAAAAAGGCGCAGTTGACACTTTCAGTGCACCTTTTGACCCACCCGCAAATCACATTGACTGTTTGTAGAATTAACCTGTTTTGATTTCAGTTTACTGTTTCAGTGAGATATCAATGGTTTTTTCCAACCATTTAATAATATGTTGTTAGATAAACCCCTACTGCGCCTCTGTACATTTCCTTGTAGATGTTTAAAACTTCTCAAGGCTCCTTGAATGACGCTTAATACTCCCAGTGCCATGCGGCCTTCCTCTTACGGCTGGCATTGTAATGGACTTTTAGGATGAGTCAATAGCCTATTTTGTTTATACTGGGAAAACTGGTTGAACGAGACGCCATTTTAGTTATTCAGGTGAAGACTGTTGACAGAATATGACTTGGGAGAGTAGTGCTGGACACTGTGGATCTATGGACAGACGGACTTTTTAAAGGATATTTCTCCTATTCTCTGACACTGTTTCATCCCCTACACCATCTTATCTCCTTCCTCACCTCTTTCTTCTCTTGCTACCTCAGGAGTAAAGATGTACAGAACCACAAGGTCCCCGATGATCCAGCCTCTGGTCAACTCGGGAATGGGCGTGGCTCCTTTCTTCAAGGTGAAAACGCACACATGCACACACATAACTATACACACCTGCTTCCAACACATTAAATATCGGTCCAAAATATGGAGGAGCCCATGGAATAACTTCTACACCATGGTTAACGTTTGTCTGATCTGTGTGTCCCCTGCTTAATGCTAGGACGTAAAGACAATTCTTTCTGTCTACTCACGCTCTCCTCCTTTTGTTTTCTCATCCCCGGCACGTCTCATGTCCTCAGGTGACTGTGTTCGAGCAGGAGCACTTCCAGGGCAAGTGTCTGGAGTTCACCTCCGAGTGCTGCAACATCCAGGAGTGCGGCCTGGACAACATCCGCTCTATCAGGGTGGAAAGCGGAGCGTAAGTCTCACAAATTGCCTGCCGTTTATGGCGATGTGATGACAGAATGAAACTAGCGCCAACATTTAGGTCAGCAAAAGTACAAAGTCACTAAATATAAATAGGGGTTCACTTCGACAACAGTACCGCAACACACATATTTTGTCTCACTGAATCACTATTTTAGTAATTACTAGTGATACTTTGATTGATTGATGATTCACCTAACAAAGGACTTAAAATTATGTGCTATCCATCAGTAAGTAATATTGCTTATGGTTATGTTGGTGCTAGCTGTCATTTTGGTTAAAGAGCTGTCATCTCTTCTTAAATGGTGGATATTGTGTTTGGGAACAGTTTCTCAAAAATTAAATGATATAAACTGATACATGGTGATCTGTGGACATACGTACCCCCTCACACTTTCAACCATTTCTTTCTTTTTCTTTCTTTCTGCTCTCCCTTCCTCCCCTTTCTCTGTAAAGCTGGGTGGGTTTCGAGCACCATGACTTCCAGGGCCAGCAGTTCATCCTGGAGAGAGGCGAGTACCCCCACTGGGATGCCTACAGCGGCTCTCTCTCCTACCACGTGGAGCGCCTCATGTCCCTGCGCCCCATCTACTGTGCCGTGAGTTTTCCCGGACCGCTGTGGGCGTGTGAGAGTGAGATAAAGCGAGAGAACGCGAATGAAATACTATTCGTAGCACGGCTCCATTACACAGGTTGCTCAGTCGATCTCTCAAAACAGTTTCCGAGGAGCTTCATTTACTATTTCTGAGTGACTGCGTCTGTCTGCGTGTGTTTGTCTGATGCATCACCTCTCCTTCCACCCTCCAGTCCCACCAGAGCAGCCGTATGATCATCTTTGAGAAGGAGAACTTCATGGGCCGCAGCGTGGAGGTGTGCGACGACTACCCCTCTCTGCAGGCCATGGGCTGGTTGATGCCTGAAGTGGGCTCCATGCATGTGCAGTGTGGCGCGTAAGTGACAGTTCCGTGTTACATTTGCACTTCACATTTACAAATTTAGCAGACGCTTTTATCCAAAGTGACTCACACGAGAGTCAGCAATCAGCAGATGTCATCAGCTAGCATCACAGAGTGCTACACGGTAATCGTATCACAGCCAAGACTGCATGTCAAGAGGCATCAGGAGGCGGGGAATAGGAAAATCAAAGTACAAAGTAGATGTACATTGCTACAAGTCAGAAAAAAGGGCAAATAATGTTGTCAAGTGCAAACAGAGCTCAATAGTAGACACCAACTGTAATGGTGTTTCAGTGAGTATGGTCACACCAGTAACAGCTGGTGCCAATTCATATTCATAGCAAAGTTGTGTCATCAAAATTTTCTTGTTGGCATGTGGGAATTAAAAATTATACATGCTAGTAAAAAAAAGGGCTCATCCATCTCTGTAACTTAGTGATGCTGCGCCCCTCTGTGGACAGAAGCGATAAGTGTTTCATGGAAGAACAGTTATATTTGGCATGAGCGTTGCCTCTTGCTGCAAAGGCCAGCAGTCACCCTCTGGTAGGCTGTGCCTTTGTCTTGAAGAGAGGAGTGAGAGGCTGTAGCGATGTTTCGGAAAACCAAGTGTTTGCAAAACATGTGGTGATGCATCTCTAATTGGGCTGTTAAGGCTGGGCAGCAACAGAATATTATCGTTTAACACCTTTCGATGGTACTGTATCGGGATGAAATTTGGATAGTAATATTGTGATACACAATTCTGTTGTCTAAATTACTGACGATGAGAATCTATTATCCAGCATTTCTCACAAAATGAGGTCTGAAATATTTAAGGGAATATTATTGGAAAACTAGTTTTGGTTTGATATTGTACTTAACATTACCAAACAATCTAAAGTGAGGAACTTCAGTTGGTTTCTTCTTAAGCAAATATCATGACATATTACATCACGATATTTAGTTTAGTTATTTGGTTACAAACTATTGCTGTTGTGGTTGTAACATAGGTATATAATATAGCATGTAGCAGTGAGGTGGATGGTAGGTAAATATATGGTGTATACTTCTGGTACATAAGATAACAGTGTAATATAGTGGGAGTATATAACATTGTATATGGCATGATGGGTTGTGGAGTCAAGGCATGGTATATGGTATCGTGTACGGGCAATATAAGCAATAATTTATAATATATGGCCACAGGTTGTTGATTATTCAACAATAACAAGACTATAGTAGTCGTGCTATATCCCTATATATACCGGTTGTGCATACATGCTCGCTTCCAACGTCCTGGTGTTGTTCCATTTAGTTCTTGTTCTATTGTTTTCTTTTTTGTGAGCGATGTCTGCAAATGCTGGAAGCTGCTGTGTAGTGGAGTCAGATTCCTCATGTGCATAGGCACGCTTGGCCAATAAAGTTGATTCTGATATAGATACTGTGTAAAATTCCCTCGGATTATCACCCAGCATTAGTGGCTATGTATCCTATAAATCACTCCATCGGCATTTCTGAATCTGACCTGAAGACAAGTACTGAGAATCATTACAGGGCAACAACCAATCTTCTCACTGATGGTCTCATTTGATAAAGTCGGTCACAAAGTGGGATTGATAAATAATCGATGAAAGACTCCTCACAGCAGCTTTAGATGACAAGCTGAATTAACTCATGCGGGCTTCATGTCCCTATGTTCTCCCCACAGCTTTGTATGCTACCAGTACCCTGGATACAGAGGCCAGCAGTACATCATGGAGTGTGAGAGACACAGCGGAGACTACCAGCACTGGAAGAACTGGGGATCTCACTGCCAGACCCCCCAGATCCAGTCTGTCAGACGCATCCAGCATTAAGTGGGATGAAAGGCTGAGACTGAGGCCCTGGTGACAGCCATGGCCCACGGACAGCGTACGCCCCCAGACCCCCTTTCTGACTACCTTTACTCTCATCCTCTCATTCTCTTACCCTCTCTCTCTTTTCAACCTTTCCCTACCCCACCCCACCCCACCCCACCCCACCGACCTAAGCAACAACAGCCGCCCCAAACTGACTCACTGTTACCACTACACTGACTTACAGCCGCTCCGTAAGTGTGATAAGAAGCAATATCACACTGTTAAAGCACAGGGATATACATAACTCCATACACACATGTACTGTACTCTGACAGGACTGACACACCAATGTTAACAGTGTCTTTTTATTTTGGTTGGAGGCACCTAAACACACACAGACACAACTACATGCCATGTACTCCCACCTGGTCACATCTAACTGCTCGCCAAAGCTGGACAGGGAAAAAAGTGCGACGACCCCCTCGCCATGTTTTTCCACATGATGGAGGAGAGCGGCGCCCCATCCTGATGCACATCCATCCATCCTAGTTGCACTTAGCTATCCTCAGGGCAGCAGGGCAAACAGCTGAGACTGTGTTGGGGTGCAGGCCAGACGTGTTTTGCTGTTGTGTGCAGGAGGTTGATCCACGAGTCGACAACTAATAAACTCATTTTCACTGCATGCCTCTGTGTATCACCTTGATCATTTATGCTTATGCAGTATTTCTTATTCTTTTTTCCTGCAGTCCTCTTGGCCATAAATAAATGACAATTATTAGTAGAGAAGGGCTGGGCGATAATGATAAAAACCAAACAATCTTTTTGACTGAAGACATCCATGTAATGTGACAATATTTTGCAGATTACTATTAACGCTTTCACTATGTTTACACAAAAACTTTTCAGAAATGATCATTAGTTATGTGGATATGATGCGCAAACAGGCAGAGGTATCCATTGTTCATTTCACTCATTTAAAACAAACAAACAAGTTCAGAAATTGCATCATTTCACTGTACTGCAGCCTTTAAGATCAGGGAATGACGCCGTTTAATTTATATTACAATAAACAAAATCCCGCACAATATCGCTATTATATCACAGTATCATATCGATATATTGCCCAGCTGTAAAGGTTGTTTTTAAGTCCTAAAACATTATCATGGTTATGAAGTTGATATAAAAAAAAATATCTGGCTTCAAATTCATTACCGTCCTAAATCAAGGAGACACGGTTACTGTACTTGAAGAATGTTAAGATAAATTGGGAACTAAATCATATTTAAAATGGGGGCTGGGGGGTATTATGGAAAACAAGCGTTGTCTAGTCTTGGGGCGGACTTTGCCAGCAGCAAGGAGTACCGTTTTCATGCTTTCACAGCACTTGACTAGCGGTCTTTTATTTGTTTAACCAGCTTTTCTTGTATGACAACATGGCACCAGCGGAGAAGCAGCTCCAGTTGCATTCACTTTGCTTTATCTTGTTATGCATAAAAGCTTGTACTCAAATATACTTATTGTCACAGCTGCCTACCCCCCAGGACTCATCCTTTTCTCCCCAGTCTCCCCAATTGTCTCCCTGATCTTGGCCACTCCCACTGCCCTAGTGTCTCTCTCCTGTGCGTATGTGTGCTTCAGGATTGGAGGCAGGTGTGCGGCAGGCAGAGCAGAGGTCCATCACCTGCATCTCATCTACTGCAATCAACCCTACGCCTTATATACCCAACCTTGCCACACCCACCTTGCCAGATTGTAGTGCTTGCTCAGTTCAGTCTACGCTGCCAGCCTTTATGTTGAGACCTCATCCAACCCTTGCTTTCCGTGTTCCCCCATAGTCCTGCCTGCTCTGCCCAGCCTCTGGTCATTGGTCTGTCTCCATCCATTCATCCATTATCCAAACCACTTATTCTGCTCTCAGGGTTGCGGGGATGCTGGAGCCTATCCCAGCAGTCATTGGGCGGCAGGCGGGGAGACGCCCTGGACAGGCCGCCAGTGCATCACACAGGGCCCACACACATTCATACTTAGGGGCAATTTAGTATGGCCGATTCACCTGACCTACATGTCTTTGGACTGTGGGAGGAAACCGGAGCACCCGGAGGAAACCCATGCAGACACGGGGAGAACATGAAAACACCACACAGAGGATGACCCAAGACAACCCCCAAGGTTGGACTACCGCGGGGCTCGAACCCAGAACCTTCTTGCTGTGAGGCGACCGCGCTAACCACTGCGTCACTGTGCCACCTGGTCTGTCTCCATGCTTCCCAATTTGATCGAGGTTCCCCCCTCCCCAGTGAGCTCTTGCCCTGGACCCAGTGTTCCCTGTCTGCTCCTCGTTCGCTCGGCTCCTCATCTTGTTTTGCGTTAAAAGACTTATTTTATTGAAACCCGGCCTTGAGTATGTCTGTGTCGGCATATTGGGTACAGCCTTGCAGCCCTGGCCAACACTTACACTGCCTGTATTTAGGAAGGTTATCCACTGACAGACCCTGTGTGTGTGTGTGTGTGTGTGTGTGTGTGTGTGTGTGTGTGTGTGTGTGTGTGTGTGTGTGTGTCCTAGCTTCATTCCACAACATGCTGTTCCAGTGAGGTTTTTTAAAATTTTGTTCAGAACACTTCATAGACAGGATAATTCACCAGATTAGAGGATTAAAAAAGTTCATACAACTTGTCATAACATTTTGTGAATCAGAATACTTTATCAACCCCCGAGAGGAAATTGGGTCCTATTACAGACACTCACGCTCTAGTAAAGAAGAAGAAGAAGAAAAAAAAAAAGTAAACATATGTGCACCATGCTCCAGCATATAACACCCTATCTATACTGTATTACTGCAGCATGAAACACACGGCACAAACACCTGACAGGGTAAAATAAGTATAAGGGCCAGTTTAATGACTACTGACTCAGTGTCCGACACTCTGAGGGAGGAGCTGTAAAGTTTGATGGCCACAGGCAGGAATGACCTCCTGTGGCGCATTTCAGCAGAATGAGTCTATCACCAAAAGTACTCCTGTGCCTGACCAGCACGTCATGGAGTGGGTGGGAGACATTGTCCATGATGGCACACAACTTTAACAGCATCCTCCCCTTAGAAACCGCCGCCAGAGAGTTCAGCTCCACCACCACAACGTCACCGGCCTTCCGGACCAGTTTACTGAGCCTGTTTGCATCCGCTACCCTCAACCTGCTGCCCCAACACACAACAGCAAACAGGAGAGCACTGCCACCACAGACTCATACCACATCCTGAGCATTGTCTGGCAGATGCTGAAGGACCTCAGCCTCCTCAAAAAGTAGAGACGGCTCTGTCCCTTCTTGTAGAGGGCATCAGTGTTCTTAGCCCAGTTGTTCACACCCCCAGGTACTTGTGATATTCCAGTGTCCACACTGAACCCCTGGATGGAGACAGGGGTCACTGGTGTCAAATCCCTCCTCAGATCAACAACCAGCTCCTTTGTCTTAGTCACGCTGAGCTGCAGATTGTTCTGCTCACACCATGTGACAGTTTCCCACCACGGCCCTGTACTCAGCCTCCTTGCCCTTGCTGATGCATCCGACTATAACAGAGTCATCAGAGAACTTCTGAAGACGGCAGGACTCTGTGTGGTAGCTGAAGTCCGTGGCATAGCGGGCGAAAAGGGAGAAAGGACCATCCCCTGCGGAGCCCCAGAGTTTAGGGGTGGGAATCTTTCGGCATCTTACGATTACAATTGGGGTCACAATGATTCAAAATCGATTTTCGATTTAAAAGAATTCCCGATTCACAATCGATTCAAGATTTGGTACACAGGGGTGCTAATTTCAGGATCTACTCCAGTCCGCTGTGTGCTAAGAAAGGCGGTGTGGCAAATTATGGCATGAAAGCAGTTATATCAATTGACTGCAATAATGTGAACACACAGAGGCAAACCTAACCTTTCTCAGTAAAAAACCAGCGTGATGGTATGTCGTGCTTTGGCTCAGTTGTCTGGCTCATAAATCTAAAGCCTTTATTGTCGACTACGCTGTAGGGCCGCAGGTCTTTTGAAATGAAACAGGCGACGGATCTAGTTGGTTTTTTGTGGTGCTGTGTGCGTTGGTTGTTTGTTAATGTTGCAGGAGGTCGTTGTTCCACTAAACAATGTGTTCCTCTAAACAAAGTGGATGGGGAGATGTGTTCCTCTAAACAATACCCCCAAACATAACGCCGTCAGGTTAATTGTTTATTTACTTGAACTTCATTTTGATTTAAATCAATATGATGGTTAACTTTTGTTTGTACCTGTAGTAATATGAACGAGTTGTTACCATTTTAGCTCGTTTTATTGAAATTAGCAGGGTTTTTCTCGTAAATAAATCAAATTTCCATAAAACAAGCTAAAATGGTAACAACTCGTTCATAAAAGTATGCTGTGGGATCAGATGAGTATGGCCTGCTATCTAAACAGCACCCACAATCATGATGAAGAGAAATTCTCTTCATCATGATTGTGGGTGCCGAATGCAATTCATATCATAAATCAGCAGGCAATTTCAACCATTACTGAAAAGTTACTAGGTAGGCTAAATTCTTACTCTTCCTTCTCTTTTGGAAAAATCCAAAAAGATTGTTGTTTTTTTTCCTGTACACTCTGTCATTTCTCCTCTACTTGTCCCTTCCGGCTATAACTTGTGTCACGTCACTAAGCGCTGACCATCAGACCCTCTCTCTCGCTCTCTCGCTCTCTCTCTCTCTCTCTCTCTCTCTCTCTCTCTCTCTCTCTCTCTCTCTCACTCTCACACACACACACACACACACACAAACACACACACACACTTAATTTAGAGACCTGCATATATTTTGACAGGCTGTTATGTTACGAAGACTATCGGACACTAACACACGTTACATTGTTCGTCGGGCTTCACATAGGCCTAAGATTAAAATCATATTCGGGGCTACACTCAAAACGCTGGGGGCTTAAGCCCCGGCAAAATGACCCAGCGATGCCGATGGTGTGAGGACTGCGTACTTAACGTCTTTCAAGAGGGGATGAACTACTCATTCTACAAAGCACTGCAAATAAACTTGTTTCAACTGACTTTTGCAGTTGTGTACATTTTGCTTTAATGCTTTTTTTGTATATCTTCATCCCTAAAAAACAGCACATCCTGTCTAACAAGAGAAAAAGGGTGGAGCAGGTTTCCAGTCAACATAGACAAGTTACTTCGCTATGTTCTTGTTTCTAACTACACAACTTCGGAGTTGGTTTGGTTTGGTTTATGGTACAGTTAGTACATTACAGCTAATAACAAAATCCCCCCACAGTGACTATGAATGCATTTACACTTACACAACCACACATTGTAGCGTTACTTGATCACAAGTACAAACCAGTCTAGAACCTCACAACTCAATGCAACACGCCCTTGTTTTACAGAAGAGCTGTCACATAAATGTACACAGATCCACCTGTGAACAACACAGGTGAACTGTTCTGTTTAGTCTCATTTTTAGCGTGGTCTGTTATGCCTGATGCCATGTTTTTATATTCATTCAATTTGTTTTATGTATTATTTGTATTTTTGTGTATGGAGTGTAAAGCACTTCGTAACTCTGTGTTTTTAAAAGTGCTACGTAAATAAAATTTTGCTTGCTTGAAAAGGGTCAATGCTCACCTTGATGCGCTGATCCTTTAACCTACTTCTGATCGGGTAGGTCCTCCCAATCTGCCCGGCTGGACGCTTTTCATCAGACAAGCGTCTTTTTGGCCTCGTCTTGGGCGCAGTAGGCTGGTCTTTACACTCCGCAGCTGAAGTTTCGTGTATGCGGGAACGTGGAAAACACAGGATCATGTTAAAGACACACTGAGCAATTTTTAGTGTTTATCATATGATCTGACACCACTAACACCCACCTCTTCAGACAGGCTTTCAGTGGCAAATAAACCTTTTCCCCCAGTGAGTACAGCTCTCTCCTCACCCCCCCCCCTT
Organism: Lampris incognitus; assembly: GCF_029633865.1. Lineage (NCBI taxonomy): Eukaryota > Metazoa > Chordata > Actinopteri > Lampriformes > Lampridae > Lampris > Lampris incognitus. The sequence goes on from NC_079211.1 coordinate 14,805,730, forward strand.
TTTATTGTTCATGTTCATTCTGTAGTGTCCTTGGGTACCTCAAAAGTTGCTTTTAAATCCAATTAATTATTATTATCATTGTATTATTACACCATCATTAATAAACCAAATGGTGAGATCTAATTGGTCCCCTCTGAAATTAACACACAACATAATCACAAAGTGTTTAAAGGTGTTATGAGTAATATTTGAATCTGGACCTTCATCATCCAGTTATGTGAATAACAAGGACAAAGCAAAGACAGAAAGACAAACCAATTCAAATAGAAAGGCCGTGGACGCTAGGGCTGTCAAAATTGGCCAAAAAATTACGTTGGAGTATTCCTTCTAAAAAAACCCCACAATGGTTCGAACCCATTCGAATATATTTTTGCGCATTATGTCTATAAGAGGGCAAACCAATACAACGAGACATTAACTACTTGTATATTTATTTCAATGTAAACATGTCTTTTAAAAGATCTCAATACCTACACATTACAAAATAAACGAATAAAATAATGTCATACACCGTAAAACTTAATTTAGAGACCATAGACACCCCCACCCGCCGCGGTTGGTGCTAGAGGGAGAAATGATGTGTTTTTCGATAGCCTGATTTTTATACAGATCAGGCGGTACACTGGTTTAAATAAACAATTTCATAGTATTTTTCCATCTTTGCTGAGCAACAGTTTTGCGCGAAAGGAATTCCCGACTCCTGTCCCAAATATAGGATGATCGAAGTAAATAGAAGTACAGGCAAGTTTTATGGTATATAGAACAGACACTCAACACTCTGAGTGAGCTGTGATAAACATGGAACATTAGTTATCTTTTCCTTTACATGAAACTGGAAATAATAAAACCACTGGGCACCTGCAGCACATAGAGCTTCTGTATCCATCATTTAACATCTATTCAGTCAGTACAGTAGCCTTACACTTCTGCAATGTTTTTGTTTAAATGAAATTAAGGCACACAATTCCGAGAAATGTGACGAATAAGTTTTACAATAATGTGCTGTTATAAATGGAAAAGCTAGAACTCTCAAAACGCTCGAATAAAAAAAAGAGAAAAGGTAAAACTGACAACTGGTTCAATATTTTATTCTACTGTCAGTCTTATCCCCCCCCCTTTTTTTCTTCCCAATTGTACTGGCCAATTCCCAGATAACATGCCATCTGATGTGACTCAAACCGACTCTAAACAGCCTGCTCTGGGTAGCGGAGAGCTGCAGGCATCCTGCTTATCAGCTAGCTGCCTGCAACCTCCCCTATAAAGCATACACATTCCGACCCCTCATCATCGGACCTTGCAGATTGCCTAACTATTCTGTGTCTGATCCTTTCTGCAGAAAGCTCATTAAATTTCTATTTAATCTATCACACTTGCAAGACTCCTTATTTTCAGATTTCCACCACAAACTTGGTGTCGGAAGAGGGATCGCTCATGCGAGGGTTTCTGGACTCAGCGTCGAAGGTGAAGGAACATCCTGAAGACTAATTCTTCAGCTCCACATCACCCACAAAAACAGGACTGAAAGGCGGGGGACCTGAGACCCGGGACTGAACTCACTCACCGCAGCAATCAACGATCAGGGGGGTGAGAATCTGAAAATGGGTATTTTAAAGACTGTAGGAATTAAATTTTGATATGTTATTGACGCAACAGGAAAAATCAGCCTTTTGAGGGAGAGGCAAGATTAGACATGGAATCCTAATACTTGTCTGTGGTTTTAACCAAGGTTTACGAAAACCTGGCGGTAAATTGATGAGTTTACCGAAGTCTGGCATCTAGGTACTGATGAGCAGACAGGGAAATACGCGTATAAACAAAGGGTGGTGATTCTTGTTCCCATCAACAGGGGGGGGGGGGTTCTGTGTGTCAAGGCAGTTATCCGTTGAGCAGAGGTTTACTGAAACTCCAGTCCAAGTGTTCACGTCGATACATATATCAAGGCAGTAATCAATAAAAAAAAAAGAAAAAGAAAAAAAAATTGAGGAATATCAGTAAAAGAACAGGTATACTGAACTATATGAAATCTATGAAAACTGAACCTAAAGAAAGTAAAGAGAAATTTATCCGTTTACCAAAAAGACATAAAGGAAGCAAAGAGGATGCAAGCAATCAAATAGTATATATAAAAAAACACATAACGATGGGGAAAAGTCATAGCAAAAACAAGAACCAAGAAGAGAATGAGGAAGTAGATTTGAACACACCAAATATAAATTACACGAGAGTGAGCTATGGCAACGCATCAGTGAAACAAATAAAGTTCTGGATAACTGAATGTGGGTTTCCAGTAGGAGGACGCTTCAGTGCAAGGCAACTAACACAATTAAGGACAGTGTTAGAGGAGAAAGAAAAAGAGGACGTTGATGGCAAGAAAGGCAAGAATAAAGTTATCATAGATTGGAAATCATACAGTCTATGGATGGAAGAAGCACAAAGAAGGGAGAGAAAAACACAGACAGGGACAGAGACAGGGAGGGTCTCATCTGCGTCTCAGTGTGTGAAAATGCAAGACTCTGATCTCGACTGTGCTCCGCCGAGACGACGTCATCCTCAATGGCCTGTTCCCGCAGAGACGGCAGTACCTACCTCCACTCCCATACACACCACCAGCACAAACATCTCCGGCATCAGGACCAGCGTTGACTACAGCACCAGCACCAGTATCTCCGACACCGACACTGCCAGGAGCAGGTGGAAGCTCACTGTACCCAGATCTATCCACCCAAGGAGGGAGCGGTGAGGACAGTGGTAAGGGGTCTCCGCTCCATATGCTTAGAAGTAAGACGGTGTACAAACCTGTAGCACTCCGCCAAAGCTCAGGCAGTCCGGTGCAAGGTGACACCTACGGACAAGTACATGAGGTACACACGAGGCCAATGGTAGAAGTGGCGGGACCGGATGGAGGACTGCTGTTAGTCCACAGACCATGGATGATTAGAGACATGGAAAGAGCCTCCGAACACCTGCCAAATCCAGCAGAGGTAGGAGGACAGAAATTTGCTGCAGAACTCGAAGTGTTCTGTAGAGAATTCCGTCCAACAACATCCGAGATAAGAAAGTTGTTAACGATGAAATTGGGAACCAATTGGGGAAAGGAAAGGAAACAGACAATGGAACCATGCAGACAATGGCCAATATATGCAAGCATTAACTGACCTATGTAACCGCTTCAGAGAAAGATTTCCAGTCTGTATAGATATGACAAAGATCTACTCCTGCAAACAGGAGTAGATCTTGGCTCACAGAAGTGCAGAATGCGCATAGCAGCCTGGAACAACCACCAGAACAACGAAGTCACTCTGTGGGAAGCACACCTGAGAAACAGCTTCCTAAATGGTATGACGTCTGACATTTCTGACCTGGTTAAAAAAAAACTATGCATCACATGGGAATCTGATAAGGTTAGTCTTATCGAATCACATGCAATTCAGGCAGAAAAACACATCAGAGAAGGTCAGAAGAAGAAAGGAGAAAAGAAGGATAAGGAACTGCATATGGCCATGATGACCATGTTCCAAGGGGCAACACCTGGACGCGGAAGAGGCAGAGGAAGAGGAGGATTCTGCGGTGGGCGAAGAAGGGGAGGAGGAAGAGGTCTAGGACAAGATTATGACCCTGAAGTATGCTTTTACTGCGGGGGAAAAGGCCACTGGATAAGACATTGTCCCAAGAAAAACAATAGAGAACAGGCTGACTGACTCGGAGCGGTAGCCCGGGAGAGAGAGGGGGAATCGTTTCCTACACTGACGCACAGCGAGGACCAACCTACACATCAAAAGGGTGATTGCACAACACACAAACCACACACACACACACACACCACACACAAATTGGTTAGCACTGCAATAGAATGGTTAGAAAAGAAACAGGAGGTGGAAAAGATCCCGCTTATAGTTATATATGCTGCATTTTCTGTTGCTTATGCTAATATGCCAACACACACAATCATTGTACATGATGCACTTGTAACATTTCTTGTAGACCCTGGAGCAACAAATTCTGTTATTAAGGCAGACACATTCTCAACACCTCCAAAACTGAGTGGCAGATATGTGAATTCGATTGGGGCATCAGGAGAAACGGTGCTTGAAAAATACACAACTCCATTGTCATGTAGTGACAAGGTAACCAGCAAATTTAAACATTCCTTTTTGTTATCGGAGTGCTGTCCGATCTATTTGATGGGAAGGGATGTAATGTGCAAATTGGGCATCTGCCTGGTATCAACACCTGAAGGGATGAGTGTGACCCGGCTCAGCAAATTAGGTTTCCCTGATACTCACATATTTGTGAAATATAGCCCAGACATGCTGCTTTAATGTGTATGAATGGAAACTCTGCACATCAGCTGTGACTTCCGTAAATGCTGCTCTAGTCGACAAGGCACACACACTCACACTCAACACACACACACAGAATACATGAAACCACAGGAACTGCATTGCACTGCTCACATACACGAAGGAAGAGACAAAGAGTTTGAACAGCGATGGTTCAGGGAAGGTTGTATGGATGAAAAATGGACATTGGGATATATGTTTTGGAATGATCACAGATGCGCAGTCTCAGTCACTCTCATCAGGCAAAATTGACAACAATCCTAAGGTAAATCAAATAGCAAAGAATAGGGGATTTCAACACACATGGTGTCACTCTCCATTTACAATTCCTGGGTCGGTTCCGCATGTGTCTCTTGCAAAACACAGCGAGAAGGATGAATGGCGAGACCTAGGTCCATAGGTAAAGGAACGTTTGACGTATGATAGGTGGACACCAACCGCAGATCCATCTGTACAATTTAATCCAGAGCATCGTGTGTACAGGCAAAAATACACATGCATTGTAAATGCAACCAGAACGGTAGAATTGGTACCTGGCACACCATGTACTAACACACAGACGTTTCGAAATGACACGCAAGGCATTGAGCGACATCTGGTACTACAGGAAGTCCCACAGACATTGTGGACCCAAGGAAAACATGATATAGGTTTAATTAAAAGCATGCAACCAATTGTGATCACACCTAAATCAGATTTCAGACCATGTCAACTGCAATATCCGCTAAAACCTGAAGTGGTTGAGGGAATTACGCCAGTTTTAAACTCTCTGTTGAAGGCAGGGGTAATCGTTCCCTGTGAAAAATCTCCTGTGAGAACTCCAATCTTTCCAGTAAAGAAAATAAGAGACAAAAGGTCAACCGGATGAGTGGAGATTTGTATAGGACCCACATGCAGTGAATGACGCAATCCAACAGTGCGCTCCTAATGTACCAAATCCATACACCATTCTTTCTCAAGTGTCACTGGGTAGCACGTGGTTTTCGGTTGTGGATCTGGCAAATGCATTTTTCAGTGTTCCAGTACTTCTGGACAGTCAATTTTGGTTTGCTTTTTCTTTTAACGGAAAGACCTACACAGTCACACGTTTGTGTCAAGGCTATTGTGAGTCTCCAACAATTTACAATGAAGCACTAAGCGACAGTATCAGTTCTCTGAAACTGTCTCCAGGAAGTGCTCTCCTAGTATGTAGATGATTTGATGATCGCAGCACCATCTAGAGATCAATGTGAAAAGGCATTGTTGAAACAGCTGGCCTCAGAAGGCCACAAAGCTAGTCTGTCAAAATTACAATTTGTACAACAACAGGTGACATTCCTGGGTCATTTGATCACAGCAGAGGGCAAATCCCTCAACCCGAAATGAGTCCATGCCATACAGGACATTCCTAAACCAGTAACTAAGAAGCAAGTTATGTCATTCATAGGTATTTGTTGTTACTGTCAATCTTTCATTCCTAACTATGCCGTCCTTGAGGCGCCCTTGACTGCAATCACACATGGGCATGGCTTGACTGCACACAGTAAAATAACCTGGACTGACAATGCAGAAGAGGCATTTGTTGATTTGAAACTAGTTCTACAGGCGACTCCGACTTTAGAACTACCAGACCCTACCAGACCATTCACGCAGACCGTGGACACAAAGGGAGGGTACATGACATCCGTCCTGCTCCAAGATCATGGGGGTAAACACAGGCCAGTGGCTTACTTCTCAACCAAACTTGACCCAGTTGCTGTAGGGCTGCTAACATGCTTAAAAGCTGTTGCGGCAGCAGAGAAGGCTGTCATGGCCTAAAGGGACATTGTGGGTTACGCCGATTTCACATTGTTGGTCCCACATGCTGTTTCACTAATTCTATTAGAAGAAAAAACATATAATTTGTCCACAGCAAGATGGCTTCGCTACAGTCAAGGAATGGACTTAGTCCATTTGAAATTTTGTTTGGAAGACCATTGAATACAGGCATAGGGCCTACAAAAAGACAGTTACCCAATGACCCTTGTGAAGATGAAATGCTTCGCTACTGTGCAAATCTGTCTATGGCTTTGTCTGATATCCACAAGCAGGTGAAAGCAGCACTCCCATCACCAGCCACGGGGCCAATACATGACCTGAAGCCCGGTGACTGGATTGTGGTGAAAGACCTACGGAGGAAGAACTGGCGAGCCAGGCGGTGGGCGGGACCGTTCCAGATTCTGCTGACCACACAGACAGCGATTAAGGTCGCTGAAAGGGCTACATGGATACACGCCAACCACTGCAAATGGGCTCCAGACCCGAGTGACAAGGAGCATCCAACTATACCACGGTCACAACAGTGAGGGCTGAAATAGCACCCTCCTGCACCTGTAGCGTGCCAAGCTCCACCCAAGGACAATGAACCACAAGACCCTTGCACCCGTTTAGGGGACCGGGATGGTGTGGACTCAGGGGGTCTGTGTGTTGTTTGTTACTGATAACATTAGTAATTATGCTACCAATTTCTCTATGGCCCCTACATAAGGACCATTCACGTGACACACCTTCAAACATGCTATGCTACTCCCTTCCTTCTCTACCATCACTCCCACCTTCCTCTCTCTCACTCTGAAAGAGACACACACTCAATCACTCACTTTCTCACATGACAATATTGATGACACCGACACTGATGACACTTCTGTATGAGCCCTTGATGCTGAATATTACACCCATGTGTAATCCTTGTTGCTTTCTGTGTGGTCACCTCATAGTGGGGGGCCGTGGAGGAATTTTTCCTATATTGGAGTTTTTTGCCTCCACCTTCGGCACAATTGATTATAGGTTGTTATGATGTTGTCATGTTGTTTTGATATGCTTAACACATTTTCTACTTTCACATTGATGACCATTGTGTTATTTTCTACTATGAATTTATGATGAAGTGTTTTGAATCGTTGTGAATTAACACTTTTGAAGTTGTATTCATGTGTAATGTGTATACTTTCTTGGTTTGTCATAAATGACAAAAGGGGGGAAATGTGACAGAAACTTACCAGTTATCCTTTAACCTAATGCACCCAGGCGCCATGTCTCTATCTGGCCTTCTGTACTTCACGGATCCTCAGGCGCCATGTCTGTATCTGGCCTTCTGTATTCCACGGATCCTCAGGCACCATGTCTCCATCTAGCCTTCTGTATGCCACAGATCCTCAGCACAAAAATCTTTTGTAAACTGACCTGTCCTTGACGCACCCAGACAACACGCCATCCTACATGACTCAAACCGACTCTAACCAGCCTGCTCTGGGTAGCGGACAGCTGCAGGCATCCTGCTTATCAGCTAGCTGCCTGCAACTTCCCCTATAATCCATACACATTCCAACCCCTCATCATCAGACCTTGCAGATTGCCTAAATATTCTGTGTCTGATCTTTTCTGCAGAAAGTTCATTAAATTTCTATTTAATCTATTACACTTGCAAGACTCCTTATTTTCAGATTTCCACCACAGAACGCCAGAGGAGCGCGACAAAGGTGGGTGCATGTCCCCCTGAATTTGCAGCCAATCCCTCAGTCTGGGCCATGAAGGTGGAGTAGGATGGATTGCCGTCCAGTGCATGGAGGGGAGAGAGAGAGTGTCACGGGGGAGTTGAGCAGTAAAATCGGTATCTGCCACTCCTTTGTCCTGGACAGCGGTCATATCGATAATCTGTGATGGGACCACTGGGTGAGAGAGGTGAGGCATGCTGGTCTCAATCTCCCCCGTTTGTATGGCCATGTCTCTTGACGCTCAGCCACTTCTCTCACCACAGTAGAGGGTCACCATCTCTCACCTCCCCCCTCCACTGTCCCTCTCTCCTCTCAGAGGACAGCTCTGTCTCCCCTCCAATGTTTATTTGATGGCTTCTTTTGACACTGTCATCGCCTTGCTTCTTGTGGACCTCTCCAAGCCCATGGATGTTGAGACTGGCTGCGGCAGAGATGGCCTCTTGCCTCCCCCCCTCTCCCACCATGACACCAGTAAAAAACAGGCCTACTAGCTGGAGCAAGGTGCTGGCCCCAAAAGCCTGAAACTCAAGTAAGTGTTTCTGTCCAGCAGTCGATGGCAGGGAGGAGGACGGATCACAGGAAAGCTGTTCGATGAGAGCCAAGAGAATGCAGTTGCGAGCTAGCACAGATACACCTGAAGGAGAGAGGAGGTTGTGTATGACTTCCACAACAACCAGGAAAACCACCATGAGACCCTACTTGCACAAGAAAGATATGTAGTGCAGTGCAACAGACATGCATTTGTGTAGTAACGGGCAGACTGCAAAGACAGAACAGTAATAACAAGAACATGCTCAGAAACACAATCTACTACAGATCAGGGTTCACAAAGCAGGAGTCAGTCATGTCTGTATCCGTAACGTCGGCCTGCAGCAAAGTGTCACAGAACTGGCTGCTGTGCTGCTGTCTTTGTAGTTCAGACAGGTGGAGAGCCTCACATCCGGGTCTCTGGTACCACCACATCTCCCCGTCCACTTTCTGCCTGCAGCAAAGTGTCACAGAACTGGCTGCTGCACTGCTGTCTTCGTAGTTCAGACAGGAGGAGAGCCTCAAACCCGGGTCTCTGGTACCACCACATCTCCCCGTCCACTTTAGTGGAAGGGCAGAATGGGACCTCATTTGGTGGAGAAATGAAAAATAAAAAGGTAAGTGCCATTTAGAATAACATTCAAATATTCTTTATAACAATAACCATTTCAAATTCCAGCTGTCAAGTCAAGTCAATTTTATTTGTATTGCCCAATATCACAAATTACAAATTTGCTTCAGTGGGCTTCACAGCAACACAACATAGACCCTCTCATCGGATAAGGAACAAGCTGTGAAAGCATTGTGGTGTGTATACACACACACACACAGTCACAAACGATGCAGGCTGTGCAAAGACACCCCTGGGACAGTCCAGCACTTAATAGCAGGGTGTAAAATGCTCGCTGGGAAAGCATACACTGAAAGGCATAACCAAGTGACTGGGATAGTGTACAGCAGGGATGGGCAACATGGTCCAGAAACGTCCGGTGCAGGTCTTTGTTCCAACCAAGGAGTTACACGCCTGAGTCTACAAATCAAGGTCCTTAGCAAAGACTATCGGTTGACTAATAGAATCAGTTGTGTAACTGCTTGGTTGGAACAAAGACCTGCATCCCCACCGGACCTTTCTGGACTATGTTGTCTGTCCCTGGTGTACAGGAATATCTGTACTGAATACTGACTGTAAGTCCTCAAGTCCAAATGGGAAACACTGCCAAAGGTTATTGAGAATGGCAGAGCAAAGATCCTGTGGGACTTCCAAGTTCCAGACTGACAAGCAGGTGCTGGCTAATCAACCAGACATTGTGGTGGTCGACAAGGAACAGTAGATAGTGGTAGTCATTGATGCAGCAATCCCGAGCGATGGCGACATAGAGAAGAAAGAGCAGGAGAAGCTAGAGAAATACCAACGGTTGAGGGAAGAACTAGATCAGATGTGGAAGGTGAAATCCACAGTAGTCCCAGTGGTAATAGGAGCACTAGGGGCTGTGACCCCCAAATGGGGAGAGTGGCTCCAGCAGATTCCAGGAACAACATTTGGGGTCTCTGTCCAGAAGAGTGCAGTTCTAGGAACAGTTAAGATACTGCACAGAACCCCTCAGACTCCCAGGCTTCTGGTAGAGGACCTAAGCTTGAGGAAGACAACACACCACCCGAAAAAGAGTGAGAGGGAGATTAGACAAGTACGGCTAATGAAACGCTTTGAAATGAATATCAAGTGATCCTGAAATAAAAAAAAAAAAGAGTAAAAATGCAAGCATAAGCACTTTTTAACGTACACAAGTCATAGATTGATTACCAAATGGGCATGCACGGCACAAGGCTTGGGTGCCTAAGGGTTTAAGAGGCCACTAAACCAGAGCCTCTGCGTGTGGTCGCATTTATTAACTTTTCTTTCTTTCTTTCTTTCTTTTTTTTTGCTGCAGAGTTGAAGCACTCAGTTATCTGTGTTAATAAAAGCTTGCAGTCACTTTTTTGTTTTTGCTTTTTCTTTATAAGTGGTGGCTTTAACTGATCTCATATTTATGACTGGAAAAAGGTATATTTTGTTCATGTGCTGTTGGCTTTAATTGAGCTTACCTGTGCTGTGTGTGTGTGTGTAAGTAAAGTTTTATTTATATAGCACTTTTAAAAACACAGTTACAAAGTGCTTTACACTCACGCAAAAAATAAAATAAAATAAATAAATACATGAAATAAACTGAATAAATATAAAACATGGCACAGGGAGTACCAGACCAAGCTAAAATCGAACCAAAACAGAAGGCAGGGATGGGGATCTATAAAAAGGTGTGTGCGATGTTTCTTGGAGTCCATCCCTGGGGGCCCCATTTCCTCATAACCCGACCATGACTCAAGTGCACAAGCAACTTGACACACTTCAGAGCTTTCCTTCAGTATGCACTGGCATCACCACTCTCAACTCAAATTGGGTTACTTACGCCAGCAAAATCAACCTAGCACTTCTGGGTGAAGTAGCGATAACAAACAAACAAAAAACCCGAAAATGCAGTCTACCCATGATGCACCCGTCAATACACAACGGGCATCACTCAGCATGTAGTTTGCAAACATTTGGCAGTGAGGGCTGCCCAGTAAAATATGGGCTATTTTTCAAACGCTGTTGATTCTTCCTGACAATTTAATTGTTTTCACAGAACCTTGCAGACACACACACACACACACACACACACACACACACACACACACACACACACTCTCTCTCTCTCATTCATCTTCAGCCGCTTCTCCGGGGTCGGGTCGAGGTGGCAGCAGGATAAGTAGGGCACTCCAGACGTCCCTCTCCCCAGCAACGTCCTCCAGCTCCTTCTGGGGGACCCCTAGGCGTTGCCAGGCCAGATTAGACAACCAAGCAATTACACACGTCTCCTAATCAAGTTCTTGATTAGGAAGACATGTGTGTAATTGCTTGGTTGGAATAAAAACCTTCACCCCCACTAGCCCTTTCTGGATCAGATTGCCCACCATCTAACTGATCGAAACATTACAAAGTAGTTTGGGACGTTCACGTCTCGATTCGGCTAGGTCATCGTGGCTAGGCTAGCTAGCATACAAGCAGGCTGCAGAGTACAAAATGGCGACTGTGGTGAATGACGTGCCGAGTTTGTAACAGTAGTGGCTTACCTTACGTTATTTTCCCAGGGCAGCTGTTTGCCAACTTGCTGAATTGCTAAATGTTGACAGAAGCACCGACAAGTGAGGATTAACTGCCAAAATAAGAACTTTAAGGCGGCTTTCATAGTCCGTGTAATGCGTCGGCGCCGTCAACCCGCCGGTTGGGTCCCACCCCCTTCACAAGATCAGCGTCAGTGCCAGGAGCGGTAGTGGTCGGACTAGGACTGCACGATTAATCTAGTCGCAATCGCGATGTCAGCCTGTGCAATTATATAACCGCAAAAGGCTGCGCTTTAATGAATATAGTGTGTGTGTGTGTGTGGGTGAACGTCTTTTCGTGCGCAGTCTGCATATCTACGCCCATAATTAAGAGCTGACCAATCAGTCTCAGTTTAGGCCGTGACGCGTGTTCGGTCTACGGCCACATGATTATCCGGTGTGCTGTGTGCAGACCAGAAAGAAGGAAAATGGATTCCGATGACAATGAGCAGGCTAACGCCGATGAACTGGTGGCAAAAAAGCGACCTCTTTTTTAAGGCGATATTTTTGATTCAGACTTAGCGACATTGAGCAGAAAGAGGTACTGTGTAAAACATGCATTTAGAGGTTGTGGCATTAGTGTCAAATGAAGCCGTAACTGCCTCACATTGCCAGTTGGGTTTCTAGTTTTTGTTTCCTACCTATAATATTGTGAGTCCATTATTTATCCACGTCATAATATGGTAGTCCTAGAGGCGGAACTATTTCTGCCGCTCCATTGTTCCGCCCGTAATTAATACAACGAAACACCTTGCAAGCCAAACGCAAAAAGCGCCAAAATTACAATAGCAAGACTTTTGAAAAGAACAAGGACGAAGCAAGCAAGATTTAGCCCCTCTTAAATAGTAAGCAGCCTACGAGGTATGTTTGAATTTAACTTCATTTCGTTGTGTTTTACGATGACACATTTAATGCATAATTTACATATACTATAAATGCGTCAGCTCAATATGCTACCTATCGTATTGCTGTAAGGGAATTAAGAATAGTGAATACAAAAAATACATTTCATTTATTGTATTTTTTCTTTTTAATTTTTAACCCAGTTCTCACGCGTTGGTCTGATAGAGGAATAAAGGCGCGTTTTTTAACCATGATCTCGTTCCTCATGTCTATTACTGGAGGGAGCTATAGAAGCAAAAGGAGTAATATTGCAAAATAAATTTCTAATATTTTTTTCGCTGCATATTCGAATGGTACTTGCAAGAATGAGAAAGCAGCTTCGGAAGCAAGTCAACTTATGAAAGATAAGGTGGGACCGATATAGTGCTGCACTGTTGTAAAAGAATAAATGCAAAGAAAATCTGCACTTAGTTTAATTTTTATTCATTTGGTTGAATCAAAGTGTTCAAAGGTTTCTGTAATTGTGAAAGCCTAGAGAGAAAGTGACTATACAGTTAGGTCCATAAGTATTTGGACAGTTACGCAATATTTGTAATTTTGCCCCTGTACGCCACCACAGTGGATTTGACATGAAGTATTTGAGATGTGATTGAAGAGTAAACTTTCAGCTTTAATTTAAGGGGTTGGATAAAAATATGGCATTAACTGTTCAGGAATTACAGCCATGGATATACAGGGTCACCCCGTTTTCAGAGGCTCAAAAGTAATTGGACAAAAAAAACATAGCTATGATTATAACAATTATATTTAATGTTTGGAGGAAAATTCTTTGCAGTCAATGACTGTCTGAAGTCTAGAACCCATCAACATCTTCAAATTCTGAGTTTCCTCCTTCGAAATGCTCTGCCAAGGCTTAACGGCAGCTACCTTCAGTTGCTGGTTGTTTGTGGGTCTTTTGGCCATTAGTTTGATCTTCAGCAAGTGAAAGCAGCTCAGTTGGGTTGAGGTCAGGTGACTGACTTGGTCACTGATGAATATTCCACTTTTCTGCCTTAAGAGACTCTTGGGTTGTTTTCTCAGCTTGTTTTGGGTCATTATCCATCTGTAGTGTGAAGCGCCGTCCTCTCAGTTTTGTGACATTTGGCTAAATCTGAGCACATGGTATATCCTTATAAACATCACAATCCGTCCTGCTACTTCTGTCAGTAGTCACATCATCAATAAACACCACTGACCAAGTTCCACTGGCAACCATGCATGCCCATTTCATAACACTACCTCCACCATGTTTGACAGATGATGTGGTATGCTGAGAATCATGAGCTGTTCCTTCTGTTCTCCACACTTTTCCTCTTCCCATCCTTCTGGTACAAGTTAATCATTGCTTCATCTGTCCAAAGAACCTTGTTCCAGAACTGGGTAGGTTTTTATATGTTTTTAAACACAGTCTAATCTGGCCTTCCTGTTCTTAAGTGACACCAGTGGTTTTCACCTTGTCGTAAACCCTCTGTATTTGTTTTCATGCAGGCGTCTCTTGATTGTAGACTTGGACAATGATACCCCTACCTCTCAAGAGTGTTTTTGACTTTACTAGATGCTGTGAATGTGTTTGTCTTCACTAGGGAAAGAATTCTGCGATCATCCATTGTAGATGTGTTCTGTGGTCTTCCAAGCCTTTTGGTGTTTTTTGAGCTTGCCAGTGCATTCTTTCTTTTTAAGAATGTACCAAAATGTTGATTTGGCCACTCCTGAAGTCTTTACTATCCATCTGATAGATTTCCTTTGCTTTTTCAGCCTAATGATGGCCTCCATCACTTGTATTGACACCTCTATGGACTTCATGTTGAGAGTTCAGATGAACAGCTACCAAATGCAAATGTAAATACCTGGAATGAACTCCAGACTTTTTATCTGCTTAATTTGTCATGGAATAATGATGGAAAAGGTCTTACTTGCCCATTAAACCACTTGTTAGTCAAGTGTCCAATTACTTTTGATCCTCTGAAAATGGGGTGACCATATATAAAACTGGCTGTAATTCCTGAACGGTTAATGCAATATTTTTATCCAACCCCTTAAAGCTGAAAGTCCACACTTCAATCACATATTGGTTACTTCCTTTCAAATCCGCTGTGGCGGTATGCAGGGGCAAAATTATGAATATTGTGTCACTGTCCAAATACTTATGGACCTAACTATATTTAATGTCATGACAAAAAATAAACTCTAAATACAATAGGGTTCCACCAGCTTCGCTGCTTGGACCCCTAATTATGCAGTGTGATTTCTGAATGTTTTGTCACAGCAGTGAGGGGATAGGATTGCTTTATTCCCACTGGTGAGTGTAGTTGACTCTCCACTGCATACTGTATATTAGAACATACAATTGCCTATGTCAACACAAACTAAACAAAACGTAAATGTTGATGGTTGCATTTACAGTTTTCTTGTAGATGTGTAGTGTAATGATGATAGTAGTGATATGATAATAATGATAATAGTGTTAATGAAATGCAAAGGTTTTTTTGTTGTTGTTTTTTTTGTGACATGGCCCAGACTCAGTGATTGGGTTGGGAACTGTTCCAACCCAACGACGGGCGTGGCCATAACATCGGTACACAAAAGAGCCACTCATATCTATGGCTGTTAGCGACGGGCGTTGTTAAACATTGGGACACAAAGCCACGCATATCAATAGCTCTGACAACGACTCCTAGAGGATAAATTCTGAGTCTCATCACCAGCCAGTCAGACTAGCTTGGTCTAGTCAGAAAGGCACGAACTGAGGAAGCCTCTTGGATGAGAGGCGAAATGTCTTTACGGATATATACCAAATCCAGTTGCACTTGATTCAACTCCTTTGGATAAGGTTCCAACCCAATCATGCACTCAGTTGTGGAATATACCTAGGCCTATTTAAACAATAAATAGGAATAGCCTTGTTAGGAACTGTCATGTCATGAGATGTAGACAAGCATAGACACACACACACACATACACACACACATATATACAGGTGCATCTCAAAAAATTAGAATATTGTGGAAAAGTTCATTAATATCTGTAATTTAATTCAAAAAGTGAAACTTTCATATATTCTAGATTCATTACACATAAAGTGAAATATTTCAAGCCTTTTTTGTTTTAATCTTGATGATTACGGCTTACAGCTCATGAAAATCAAAAATCCAGTCTCTCAAAATATTAGAATATTACATAAGACCAGTCAAAAAAAGGATTTATAATACAGAAATGTCGACCTTCTGAAAAGTATGTTCATTTATGCACTCAATACTTGGTCGGGGCTCCTTTTGCACGAATTACTGCATCAATGCAGCATGGCATGGAGGCAATCAGCCTGTGGCACTGCTGAGGTGGTATGGAAGCCCAGGTTGCTTTGATAGCGGCCTTCAGCTCGTCTGCATTGTTGGGTCTGGTGTCTCTCATCTTCCTCTTGACAATACGGTCCAGGTCAGGCGAGTTGGCTGGCCAGTCAAGCACAGTAAAACCATGGTAGTTTTGGCACTGTGGGCAGGTGCCAAGTCCTGCTGGAAAATGAAATCAGCATCTCCATAAAGCTTGTCAGCAGACGGAAGCATGAAGTGCTCTAAAATCTCCTGGTAGACGGCTGCGTTGACTCTGGGCTTGATGAAACACAGTGGACCAACACCAACAGGTGACATGGCACCCCAAATCACCACTGACTGTGGAAACTTCACACTGGACTTCAAGCAACTTGGATTCTGTGCCTCTCCACTCTTCCTCCAGACTCTGGGACCTTGATTTCCAAATGAAATGCAACATTTACTTTCATCTGAAAAGAGGACTTTGGACCACTGACCAATGGTCCAGTTCTTTATCTCCTTAGCCCAGGTAAGATGCTTCTGACGTTGTCTCCGGTTCAGGAGTGGCTTGACACTAGGAATGTGACGCTTGTAGCCCAGTTCCTGGGCACGTCTGTGCATGGTGGCTCTTGATGCACTGACTCCAGCCTCAGTCCACTCCTTGTGAAGCTCCCCCAAGTTCTTGAATCGGCCTTGCTTGACAATCCCCTCAAGGCTGCAGTCATCCTTGTTGCTTGTGCACCTTTTCCTACCACACTTTCCCCTTCCAGTCAACTTTCCATGGATATGCTTTGATACAGCACTCTGTGAACAGCCAGCCCTTTCAGCAATGACCTTCTTTGGCGTATGGGGTATTGTCAAGAGGAAGGTGAGAGACACCAGACCCAACAATGCAGAGGAGCTAAAGGCCGCTATCAAAGCAACCTGGGCTTCAATAACACCTCAGCAGTGCCACAGGCTGATTGCCTCCATGCCACGCCGCATTGATGCAGTAATTCGTGCAAAAGGAGCCCCGACCAAGTATTGAGTGCATAAATGAACATATTTTTCAGAAGTTTGACATTTCTGTATTCTAAATCCTTTTTTTGATAGGTCTTATGTAATATTCTAATATTTTGAGATACTGGATTTTTGATTTTCATGAGCTGTAAGCCATAATCATCAAGATTAAAACAAAAAAGGCTTGACATATTTCACTTTATGTGTAATGAATCTAGAATATATGAAAGTTTCACTTTTTGAATTAAATTACGGAAAATAATGAGCTTTTCCACAATATTCTAATTTTTTGAGATGCACCTGTCTATGTGTGTGTGTGTGTATATATTTGGGCTGCAACTAACGATTATTTTGGTAGTCGACTAATCTGTCGATTATTGTTTCGATTAGTCGACTAATCTAACGATTATTTATTTCACACCCTCCATCTCTGCTTCCTGAGGGTGCGTGGATCCTCTTCCGGGCTCCAGTGCACGTTTTACCTCACATGCTTAAGTCTGCACACTTGTGAATGTCGCCCTGTGTCTCTCTGCCTTAACATAACATGATCCCATAGCGAATTAAAATAATGACTCATGAAACATTTGAATTTGGAACTTGTTTGGAGCTACTTGTTTAATCAAATGCATCATCAATCATAATGAAAACTAAATAAATACATTAAATAATAAAAATGAAAGTAAATGCATTATCAATCATAATAAAAACAAAATAAATAAATTAAATAATACAAATTAAAGTGCAAGTCAAAACGTAAAGATAATGCGCAAATAATGTTTTAAAAGTAACTCAAAATAGCAGCCTCTGCCCCAGCACCGCGGTTCTGATGGGGCTGTTAACCTGGTCCAGGAGGGGGACGTGGAGCCACTCACTAGGCTCCACCATCTCCAACAGGAGGGGAGGATGAGTCAGATCAGACAGACTTGTAGGTCTTTTGTTTGCTGTGTGTGAGTGAGAGGAGCTGTGTGTGTGTATATGTGTGTCTTACTCTGATCTCCTGCAGTTCATAAACACTTTAAATTGCAGTGCAGGAACGTGAGCATGTCGACGTGCTCTGGAGTGAGGCTGGCTCTCTTCTTTGAAGCGATGTTCCCAGCTGCTGAGAAGAGACGCTCAGAGGGAGTAGAAGTAACTGGAATACACAAAAACGATTTGGCTTGTGATGCAAGGGTTGGATACTTTGCCTCATTCAATTTCCACCAAGACAGGGGACTCTGTCTTTGAGAGGGGCTGCTCTCCGAAGTACGTCAGCACTTCATTACTGATCGCTTGGTTGCGCGCATCCTGTTCATCATTGGTCTCACTGTCACTGGCTGTTGAGTCACATCCAAGCAGTGAATCGAGAGCTGAAACAGACCTATTTGTAGTTCCCTCAGCTGAGTCTGTGGCATCCTTGTCAGCTGATGCTGCTGTGGCTTCTTCATTCCCACTGGTGTGCTGGTTATTCACAGTACTCCCATCCTTGGACTGTAGGGCCATAGCTTGTACTTTATTCTGAACACTGAACCTCTCCTCTGGTGTCAGGAATTTCAGTTTTCGAAATCGTGGGTCTAGTGCAGCTGCAATGATCTGTTTGCTTGGGTCATCATCTGTGATGGTGACCTCTCTTGACCAGCGTGCAGTGGTCTCCTCTGAAGCAGCCGCCTGGAAGGCCTGCACAGGAGCTGTATCATAGGCAGTGTGGGTGGACTTCAAAAGCCCTCTGACTAGTGGAGGCAGGGCGGAGACTGTCACATAGCTTTCACCACTCAAGTAGACAGTGGCACATTCAAAGGCCTGGAGAGCTTTGGCCAGTTCATCTAGCAGGGTCCACTGATCAGCTTTGAGGTCTAGGTATTGTTTCCCTCTCTGTGTTACTGCCGGGTCAGACAGAGTCGCAGTCAGTGGCCATCTCTGTTCCAGCATGTGAGTCACCATATAATAGGTGCTGTTCCACCTGGTAGAGACATCTTGGACAAGTTTGTGTTCCGGGGTCCCCATCTGTTTCTGCTTTGTCTTAAGCTTGCTTGAAGCCAGTTCGCTCCTTTTAAAGTGCTCGACGAGACACCTCGCTGCTCCCAGTGCTTTACTGATCTGAGGGTGTTTCAGTGCACGATTGATCACCAACGGTAAAGTGTGGCCTGCACAGCGGATAGACACCCACCCATGTTTTTCCTGCAAGATGTTTGCAGCCAGTACGACATTGGAGCCATTGTCATGAACAACTGCCACAATCTTGCTTGGAGGGATCTCAAACCTTTCCACAGCCTGCTCAATCCATGCAGCAATGTTGGAATGTGGTGACCATCTGCTTAAATCCCCCATCTTCAACCATGGATATTGGTCTCATGTCATTGACGAGCATGTTGAGGATGCTCTCTGTTAAGACTCCAGCCATTTGAGGGGTGCATGAGCCTCTCTTCAGGATGAACTCATCCACACGCCTTTGCTTAGTACTAAAATAGAAAGAGAACAAAACAGAAAGCTGTATTAATTATCATCACAAGTTGTAGGCTATGGTATCAGTTTATCTTAGTGTACTGCCTAATACCAATTAAACCATTTAAATGAATAAATATCTTACAACTGAATTATTGATATGCTCCAACCCAGTCTAACTAGCTAACGCTACGACAAGCTACAGCTGATTAGAGCGCACTGGGAAAGCTAGTTGACTGTCTAGGCTACAGACAGCTCACGTTAGCACCGTGTCGTGTTTTTGCAGACTGCAGATTGACTAGCTAAGTAAGATAGCTAGCTAATGTTAGATGGTGCTAACGTTCCCCATCTCTGCAGTCTTGCCTGCGCTTTAGCCCAAAAAGTTCAATTTTTTTCAACTGAAAAAAAAGAAACCTAGAGCCCATAGCGTAAGTTACTGCAGAGTCAGTGAATGTTAGAACTCGTTAACATTTAGCTAACGTTAGCAATCTTAACTTAGCTAGTTAATACTCCAGTCTGCAAAAACACGACACTCGGTGATAAATGACGGAGCTAAACAACTCTAAGCTGTAGTGTGCTATGCTGCAAGCTTGGTGCTGTTTAGCTAATGTTACATACAGCTCGTTGGTGGATACGCAGAATCCACATAACTGAAATAGCGTTCGCTTAGCAAGCATCACCCTTGAGACGTTCTGTTTTCCAACATGTAACTTAAGCTAACGTAAACATTACGATACTGTGGCTAACTAGCTAAACTTACCCATGATCCGAAGTAGCAATCATCGTGGCTCCAGGGTGCTTGCGTTTCAAATGCTCGTGCATCGCCGTAGTGCTGCTGTGGAATGCCAATTCGGCTTTGCATATTCTGCATTTAACTGACTTCTTTGGCTTGTCATCTGTGAAATACTCCCAGACTTTTGATAGTCTCGGTCTCGCTGGTTTTTGCTCTTCATTAGCCTCATTCGCTCTCCTTTCCGCCATCGTTCATACGCTTTCTTCTTCTCTTCGTCGTTCATGCAAAATGCAGTTATATCAGACGATGGAAGCGATACTGCCCCCAGCACTTCCTATAGGGCATTGCAGTTACAAATGAACATTTGTGCGGTTTTGAGTTAACGTTACTGGCTCTGATTGTTTTTATACGACGCGTCGAAGCTAAAATTCTGAGTCGACGAGTTTTTATGATCGACGTCGTCGATTATGTCGACTAATCGTTGCAGCCCTAGTATATATATATTAATATATATATACACTCACCGGCCACTTTATTAGGTACACCTTGCTAGTACCGGGTTGGACCCCCTTTTGCCTTCAGAACTGCCTTAATCCTTCGTGGCATAGATTCAACAAGGTACTGGAAACATTCCTCAGAGAGTTTGGTCCATATTGACATGATAGCATCACGCAGTTGCTGCAGATTTGTCGGCTGCACATCCATGATGCGAATCTCCCGGTCCACCACATCCCAAAGGTGCTCTATTGGATTGAGATCTGGTGACTGTGGAGGCCATTTGAGTACAGTGAACTCACTGTCATGTTCAAGAAACCAGTCTGAGATGATTCGAGCTTTATGACATGGCGCGTTATCCTGCTGGAAGTAGCCATCAGAAGATGGGAACACTGTGGTCATAAAGGGATGGACATGGTCAGTAACAATACTCAGGTAGGCTGTGGTGTTGACACGATGCTCAATTGGTACTAAGGGGCCCAAAGTGTGCCAAGAAAATATCCCCCAAACCATTACACCACCACCACCAGCCTGAACCGTTGATACAAGGCAGGATGGATCCATGCTTTCATGTTGTTGACGCCAAATTCTGACCCTACCATCCGAATGTCGCAGCAGAAATCGAGACTCATCAGACCAGGCAACGTTTTTCCAGTCTTCTATTGTCCAATTTTGGTGAGCCCGTACGAATTGTAGCCTCAGTTTCCTGTTCTTAGCTGACAGGAGTGGCACCCGGTATGGTCTTCTGCTGCTGTAGCCCATCTGCCTCAAGGTTCGACGTGTTGTGCGTTCAGAGATGCTCTTCTGCGTACCTCGGTTGTAATGAGTGGTTATTTGAGTTACTGTTGCCTTTCTATCAGCTCGAATCAGTCTGGCCATTCTCCTCTGACCTCTGGCATCAACAAGGCATTTTCGCCCACAGAACTGCCGCTCACTGGATATTTCCTCCTTTTCGGACCATTCTCTGTAAACCTTAGAGATGGTTGTGCGTGAAAATCCCAGTAGATCAGCAATTTCTGAAATACTCAGACCAGCCCGTCTGGCACCAACAACCATGCCACGTTCAAAGTCACTTAAATCACCTTTCTTCCCCATTCTGATGCTCGGTTTGAACTGCAGCAAATCGTCTTGACCATGTCTACATGCCTAAATGCATTGAGTTGCTGCCATGTGATTGGCCGATTAGAAATTTGCGTTGACGAGCAGTTGGACAGGTGTGCCTAATAAAGTGGCCGGTGAGTGTATATACATTATTGTTATATCATTATTGATATATAATATATTAAATTAGTGTGTGTGCACAAAAGTAAATAAACGTCCTAGGAAAGTCCCATTAACGTCCCCTTTATAACGTTATGAGAGACCAAAATAGGACGTTCTCAACACGTTTTTGAAGGACCAAATAAGAACATTACCCCGGGGACCAAACAGAAACGTTCCCCGGACGTTACATTTACGTCACACACAGACTTAATGTCGTCCATGTCTGGCGCTACATGCATCCTTACCAGTAAGAATGTACATGGAGCAATGTTAGTGGTTCTTTACAATCTCGAATCGACCTTTGGTTACTATCCTCCCCTACACTGCAATTTGTTTCTGGGACGGGACACAGCTAAGCCCCTTTCACAGACCACACAATGATCGTCATCACCCTTGCTAATCAGCTAGAACAAAAAAAAAACATGGTTATGGAAATTCAGTTGTAATCCATTGAAACTGTTTGTAAATCAGCAGAAGCAACTGCTGGTGACGTTTTCAATCGCAGTGAACTGAGTGGTGTACCAAAATGGCAATTCTTCAAAATCAAAGAACCAGCCGTTAAACATGGTAAACAAATAAAAAAGTGACCATATTAGTCTATCCAAACTATAAACAATAAGAAATTTGACTTTATTGCCTACCTTTCTGTTAAGTTACGATTGTTTTTTTTTTAAATTACATTTACCCAAGGTGCCGTTGCCATGTTGGACGTATTGTCCCATTGGGGAGTGGCGTCATGCCTGTTATGTTATCCTCATTTTATTGTGATGCATAAACGTTTTCTGTTTTTGTCTTAACTTAACGTCATATATTGTAACAAGACTTTAAAAAGCAAGCAATTAGACTGCAGTACTACTTTCTGCCACGAGGGGATGAGGCGGCGCTCAAACCCACACTGACGCCTTTATTTGAAAAGAAGAAGAAGCACACTTTTGCGGGGGGGGGGTCGCAAAAGGGAAATCAGTCGCAATTTTTTTTTTAAGAGTCATACTTTATTCATAAACTTCGCCCTGTTTCACAGAACCTTTGGGATTATTCAAAATGTGGATGCTTTATCTTACTTAACATGTCAGGCCTAGTCATGGACAACGCCTCAGTCGAAGCAATTCTGCTTGAATAAAACTGACACAAAAACACTGCAGGCAAACTAGATAAGAAAATTAGAGCAATGTAGAAAAAAAATCTAATTATAGTGCTGGCCCAGGCGTAGCCTATGTGCTAATGCAATTTGCCAACCTGTAGGCTTCTAAATAGCCCTGGGGTCTTTTAAATGGGACAGGTAAGGAAGGAGAGACACAATTATAGAACCAATCAACACAACTATTCAGATTTACAGTCGAGCGTTGCCCTGTTCCCTTTTTAATTGCTTCCAGAGCTGGTACAAATCCCCAGGGAGAGTTCCCGGCTCTCGATAACATCGAGGAAAAGGGGGCGAAAAGACACGATGCCCCCAGAATAGGAAATATCCTCAGTTTATCGTCCATTTTATAGTCACGTGGTTCAGATAGTTCCGTTTTCTGCCTCGCGGCTAAAGGGGTCTCCCGCAGAGGCGGGTATCAGACTGAATGGCTCAGCGGGGGATGCGTCGACCCCGTGGTTTGGATCGGGTCTGGGCCAGCGCTCGTTGAACTTGACGAAGAAGAGCGGGTCCGTGAAAGGCCCCCCGTAGATAATGGTCTGCACCAGGTAGACGAGGGCCACCACCAGAGAGCTGATGAGGAAGAAGGGGATGAAGGGCCTCAGGTGGTGCCAGGCCACCATGACCCCATAGCTCAGCCCAGTGAGGCCATTCTGCTTCCCCGTGTGGGAGGTATGGCGGGAGGAGCCCGGTACCGGTGTACCGCAGGGGCTGTAGTCCTGCGCGTTGGAGAACTGGGAAGGGACGCTGAGTTGATCCATCACGGATTACGAGACGACCCTGAGAGGCGGGCTCCTTTGTGCTCAGGTGGTAAAAAAAAAAACTTCAACTCAAACCATCCATCATGCCAAAATCCACCCTCGTCACGCTTCTTCTCACGGGCAACGCAGAATCCGCAGACTATGTTTTGCCTACCTCATACTGCCAAGTAACGTCCTTGCATGAGGCTCGCCGGGCTCAATCTTGAAGTTGGCATGCAGAATTCTCCACACACGAACGCACAAATGCGTCCCTGGGTATGTGTCGTATTCCTTTGGTCTTTATTCCTCCCCACTGTTCTCCCAGTTCCCGTGTGCTCATGTACCCAGGCGTGAAATGACACACTGATCCTATCTGAGCCTCGGAGAGATAGAAAGAGAGCAAATGAAGGAGATCAAGGAAGCCCTAAATAGATTTGGAACTGAGTGACAGCGTGGGTGGGTGGGTGGGTGGGTGTGTGGGGGGGGATCTGCTGCGTCGGGTCGTCTCAAGTTTAAGGAGAGATACATGTGCACCAGCGGTAGCAACTACCAGCACTGCAAATTCGCTTTCTTACTCACTCACACTTCACTCGTTCCGCCCGTTCAGACACACACACACACACACACACACACACACACACACACACACACACACACACACACACACACACACACACACACACACACACACACACAAAAGCTCCCACCAGAGCAAATGTACAAAATATATCTTCCTTCCTTCCTATATCTCACGGTTCTGTGAGTGTGTGTCGTCTATTACGCCAGCAAAACCGCACGAACAGCTAAATTAGACGGAGCACACAGAGGAGTACATGCTGCCATGTCCCAAAGGTCATCAGGTAGTATCGCTTACAAAATTAATTTTTAAAGCCCTGTTTACAAGCTTATAATTTTAGTGATTTGCTTGTCTAAATACGGATCGTGAAATCCTATATTACTTTCATGTCCATGCTCAACCAATAAAAGCGCACCCGTGCATTTAAAGTTGTCTTTGGGAACAGAAATAACCAAAATGTGGCTTTGAAACCTTCCAACCGTCTCAAAGGGTCCAAGACTCGATGACGTCTTCATTGCCTTTAAGTACATAAACCCCTTAATAAAAATGCAGCATCACACTTTGACACATACTCGCAAAGCCCCCCGTAATCTGGAGGCTGAATTGCTGTCACATAGTCAGAAGTGGCGGGATGTGTGAAATACTGACAGCTGTTTACAAAGGTGCAGAGAGGAGGCTGGGACCGGCAGAGGAGTTATCCGGGGAAGCTGGGGACTCGGGAGGCTCGTCCCCGTGTTAGTGAGACCTCTCAAGAGGCTCCTACACACACACGCACACGCACACGCACACACACACACACACACACACACACACACACACACACACACACACACCATCAATAACAGAATGCATGTCCTTCCTCCATCATGTGCATGTACACATACATATCAGTATCCCCTCTCAGCACAAACTGTCTCAAGCTGTAACTAGAGATGACAGTCAAGAAGAAGGGGATGTCATCACCGGGTCCTTTTCAGTGTTTCAATGTGTCACATTTATTATGTTTAAAGGGCTCCACGTGGCCATCGGAGCTATTCTTGGAGCAGCTGGACTCTTATTTACTGGATATCTCAGAACCAGAGAGGCAACTCGATATAGAGAGCTCCTCCTTGAGGAATAGGTCCATGAGCCCCATCTCCAAGGATAGGGAGGAGAGAACATGCCTATGAATCAAGAGATATTATACCAGGGTTTAATTGGCCTTTGGTTTGGGGATGGGCCAAGAAGAAATTGTGCATCATCTTGAATAAACACCTTTTTTTGTATTTGGTGTGCTAGACAAACCCATCTGATTAGCTGATTGATTCAGAGCAGGAAACTGCCAGACATCCTGGGATGTCTAGATTCAAGAGTTAAGTTCAGCATGTATTTGTTGAGTGCATTTAGTGTTGTGAATTAGTTTGCAAGGTTTCATCTGCACAGATAAAAACCCCAAAGCCCTCCCATCACATGGTTGGCAGAAACGTGAGTGTATGATTGGCAGGGGAAGACTGCGACCACCTGACAGTGATTTATCAACACAATGCCTACCTAATCCCTCTCAGCTGCAGTGGAATGGACTTCCCCCGTTTTTGTCCACAAGGGGGGAAAATACAGTGGGCCACCATTTAAAAGTCTGATGTTAAAATGAAAATTCACACATTTCAGAGAAGGATGGCACGAGGGCTGAACGATTAATCGAAGTCAAACCGAAATCGCAAAGTAATCGAACGCAATTATAAAATCGCAAACGCTGTGATTAAAAAAAAAAGTGTTATTTTTATGTTACGTAATTAACCAATCAGAGGGTTGGAAACACGTTGCAGCGTGGGGTTCACGTGCACACCTAGGCTCACGTGACATGCGAGTGAGAGCAGTAACTGAAGGAAAACAACGTGCCACGCTACACTTTGATTCTAGCAGTAACGTTACCGTCATGTGAAAATGGCCTCGGCAGAACCGAACTCTGAGGAGGTGACTTCGGTGTCCAAGAGGAGCGGTACGTCGGCTGTCTTGACCTATTTTGGATTTAGGAAAGAAGATGCTGGTGTTGCGCAGAACGAGCCTTGCTACCGTAGCTACAACACGGGGCAACGCTACAAACCTGTGCCAGCATTTAAGAAAGCGTCAGGAACTGCCGCAGCCGGGACGAGAACCCGTAACTGACGTCGCTAACCTTTCGACTGAAAGCTCCAACCCGTTAGCTAAGGGTTAACGTGTCTATTTATTCGTGTACGTTACACTACCCCCTTCCTCCGGGAAACGCTCACCATCCCGCCTCCTGACACCAATGTAGCGAATTCAGGAGGCAACCACAGGAACTACCGCAGCCGGGACGCGAACCCGTACCTCCCGCACCGCGGAAGACATCGCTAACCGCTCGACTAAAGGGTCCGACCCGTTAGCTAAGGGCTAACGTGTCTACTTATTCATGTACGTTTTTGAAGGACCGCGAGGCCATCGGAAGCGTTTCCGGGGGCGGGGGGGGGCAAGTGTAACGTGCATGGATAAGCAGACACGTTGGCCGTTGGCTAACCGGTCGGACCCTTTAGTCAAGCGGTTAGCGGTGTCTCCCGCGGTGCGGGACACACGGGGTCGCGTCCCGGCTGCGGCAGTTCATGTGGTTGCCCCCCCCCCCCCCGAATTCCCTACACCATGATGCCTCTCAACACGGAGACCAAGATCGGGTTTACAGCTTCGGTAAACACACTTTCTCATCTGGATTATTGAATGTGCATGAAGACGTCACATTGCATGTTGTTGTTTTTTTCTTCCTTGTATTGTGCTACCTGCTAATTGTACTACTCTACGTGCGTTTCCATGTTCCCTTGGGGACAAATAAAGTGATTTGAATTGAATTGAAACTGTTTAATATTTTGCTGTTATAAAATTATGACATCAATATACATTGTTACGATGAAAAACTAAGACCGAGGTTCATTTAACTACGTTTGATTAGGGTTTCCTCCCACAGTCCAAAGACATGTAGGTCAGGTGACTCGGCCGTACTTAATTGCCCCTAGGTATGAATGTGTGTGTGTGTGTGTGAGAGAGATGGTCTGTCCGGGGTGTCTCCCCGCCTGCCGCCCAATATAGGCTCCAGAATCCCCGCGACCCTGAGAGCAGGATAAGCGGTTCGGATAATGGATGAATGGATGCTTCAACTGTATGAATAAAACAATGGCCAATAAATTAAAGGCAAAAAATAGACCATAGTCGAAATTTCACGACAAAAATAAATTTAAAAAATTGTAAACCGCCTATACGCAAGGCATTGTTAAAAGTAATCCTTTAGTGCCAAAGCGACACGTAGTACTGACACCTAGTGGCAGTGCTGAGGTAGAACAGTTTTCCAGCAGGACTGTTTTTTGCAATAGAATAATAATTATTATTACATTTATATAGCGATTTTCCACACACCCAAAGCGCTTCACATTGACGAAAACAATGACGAAAAACAGGAGTACCCATAATAAGAGTACAAATGAATGACGTACCCACAGATGCCAAGGGGCCGAACAACCCTTCCTTGTGATGCAGCCGGCTTTTTGTTAAGGGTCTGTTCTATTGCACAATAAATTTGAAGGTCTCCCCAGATTCAGGCTTTTGAGCCTTTTAATGGTACCCACATAACACACGTGTGTCCACCCAAACCACACACACACGATTAGAGCCACAAGGTCAAATCTTGTCTAAGAAACATTCTTTATTTATAAAAACAGTATTGCCAGTTACATACTTGTACTGAAAAAAAAAAAAAATCAGAGCCAAGGCAGGTATGACCGTTAAATCATAATTTTACACGGCTAGGC
Source organism: Lampris incognitus (assembly GCF_029633865.1). Taxonomy (NCBI): domain Eukaryota; kingdom Metazoa; phylum Chordata; class Actinopteri; order Lampriformes; family Lampridae; genus Lampris; species Lampris incognitus. The sequence goes on from NC_079211.1 coordinate 14,833,628, forward strand.
AACATTAAAGATAACGTATGTGCGGAAAATAAAAATTAAAAAAAGGATGATTGGTCTCTTGCGTTTAAAACAAATGAGTGGTAAAACTGGGATTTTTTTTATTAAAAGAACAGATTGCATAATGCTCTAAGACACAACTCCCATACATAAACACCCGAATAAGAATAATAATTAAAAAAAAATAGACACAAAGTGAAAAAGTAACAATCAGAAAAAGAAAACAAAATGGTCCACATAAACCAACCTGTGCTTCTTGTTTCCCTCCCCTTGACACTCGTTTTATCGTCTCCCCGTCTGTTCGTTCAAACTCGAGTCTCCTCTGAGTTGGGGGGGGGGGGGATCCCTCCGCTAGTACTGGCGACAACCTTATCTAAAACCCGTTAGTCTCTGTGCCCTCACAGGGTACCAATGGACACATCAAATCCGCTGTGGCGACCCCTGGGAAACAGGGAACAAGCCGAGAGAAGAAGAGTCCCCAAGCCAAGCGCTACACCTAATGGTGTCACGTTTACTTTGGAACAGAAATCCAGCGACATGACTGGAGACTGGTTTTGAAACTTTCAGATGTGCACATATGGCAAGCTACGGGGCAAGAAAAACCCCCGCCACTAAGCAAGCATTTTTTGTTTTTCTAAAACCAAACGCAGTTGAGATGTTCAGCATCGGTTAGGGAAATCGGTGGAGGACGCACGGGGCGCACCGAACCGTCTTGTCAAGAGTCCGTCACCGTCTTAAAGCACCGAGTCCAAACCCTCCCCCACACGCCGCGTCCAAACCCAGCCTCTATTTCTAAGTGGTTTACTGGTGCATTTCTCCCAACGTGGTGCTGCTCAACATTTCCAGTTTCTGGCACCCACATTTCTGCAACAGAGTCCATGTCTTCACCCGCCAACCGGAGGGCTGGGTCGCCTAAACACATATCCAGACAGGGGAGAATAAAAACTTCCCCCCGTCGTTTCTTTCACTCAGGGTGGGAGGGAAAGAAATAAAAATAAAGACGATTGCGAATTAAGGTTGTAAAAACATTAAAGAGGCAGTGTGTGCATCGTAACTAACAAACAAAACTGTCACAGGAGAGAGAGAAGAAAAAAAAAACACACACACAATGAATGAATTACAGAAACAAAAAAAACAAAACAAGTGTGAGTCTTACAGGTCCGGTCCTTAATATACAGTCACTCCCACACACACAGTCACTCCAAGGTCCATAGTCCATCTCTCTTCTCTTCTGTTTAAAACGCACACGCATGCACACATACACACTCAGGTTGAATGTACAAGAAATATACATACACCTGCCCCTGCCCGCATACATCTGTGCCCATCTCCAACGAGACAAACGTAACTCCTGTACAAACAAACCTCCTGAAACCAGAGGGCAGCCCTATCTGACTCCATCTCCCAACATACCGGTCCCAGTACAGGGACAATTTAAATTAAGGAACACAAAGTTAAAAAAAAAGAAGAAAAAGGTCATCCCATGTTCTCTTATATACACTTTAAGCCCTACAAAGAAGTCTATGTACTAATTCATGTTATGTTGGCAGCGACATGATTTATGGTGACACCACTGATCGATGAGGAAAGACAACAAAAACAGGATAACATGATGGGGGGGGGAGAAAAAAGGAAAGAATGATTGTCAACAAAGGTGATTGCCTTCAGAGAAGAAACAATTTAAAAAAAAAGTTTCTGATGCTACCATGAGTTTGTAAAAAGTGTTTTTACATGTCTATGTGTGTTGTACATCACTTTATGACTACAACACAATCGTTTTCTTTGGATGCCGACTTTCTTCTGACAGAGACCGAGAGAGATCGAAAAGGTGTGTGTGTTTCCGTCCAGGTTTCCGATCCTCTCTCCTCAGTAGCAGTGGTAGGGCAGGGAGGGCCCGCGCCGGGTGATGCACACTATCAGTTTTTCTGGGAGAGGAGAGCATAGTGCATTTGTTACAACAAACCCCAACAACAGCCTCTTTAAAAAAAAAAAAAAAAAAGGGGGGGGGATACCGATAGGAAAACACGCACAAAGGAGATAACACAAAGATTTAGTCTGAGTATAGCACACTGCACACACACATTTTATATCAATTTACTACCAATACTAAGAATCCAGCCAGTACTACAGTACTATACGTACACACCACAATCCACGTCGAGGACCTTGGAGCATACTGTACCAGCATGTACATGTCACATAAGGGCAGGGTATACTTCGGTTTCAGTAGCGGTATACCTCAGTTAGTGGCCAAAACAAGAGTAAGACAGTGACCAATGGCCACTGAGGGTTTTCAAAGTAAAACAGACACAGGGAGATAGCCCTCTACAAGTCCATGCAGGACAGGAGGTGAGTTGGACATACCATGCTGTTACATGCAGAGGGGGAGAGTAGAGGGGAGGGGCTAACCATCGTAGGAGTCCAGAAGGGGCAGGGAGCCCTTCCTGCCCCCATACACCCCTCGCTGAGGGACAACCAGAGAGAGAGAAATGAGACGTGGTGAGACTTGTTATAAAAAAGTCAGTAACAGCGAGGTTTTAAATGGAAAAGTAAAAGTGAGGAACTTGAAAAAGCAGTGCAGGACAGAAAGAGGAGTTAGTGTGGTTTAGTCAAAAAAATCCATTTCATTGTGTGTGCGTTTGAAAAAGACATACCGGCATAGTATCTGTGGTGTCATCCAACGTGTGTCTCCTCTCCCTCTGGTCCAGTGTAGTGTAGGCTTCTGGGAGACAGAGGACACAATGTCAGGAGTCTTCTAAAATCAATATATTCTAGATACATTTTATAAATACATAGAAGTTAATTCATGCTTGTACTAACCAGGGCCTAGGTCATTTAGTGGAATCATGTCCCGCTTCTCCCCTGTTGGAAACACATTTCAGAGCCACCAGTTAACAAACATTGCGCACACATTGTCAATGCAGTGCCATCCCAGTGCCCACATCCTTTTTTGCAGCGTACTGATGAAGTGCCTACATTTAAGTGTTTTGTCCCCCCCCCCCCCCACCTTTTCTCCCCAGTTGTACTTGGCCAATTACCCCACTCTTCCGAGCCGTCCCGGTCGCTGCTCCACCCCCCTCTGCTTATCCGGGGGGGGGGGGGGGCTGCAGACTACCACATGCCTCCTCCAATACATGTGGAGTCCCCAGCCGCTTCTTTTCACCTGACAGTGAGGAGTTTTGCCAGGGGGACGTAGCGCATGGGAGGATCACGCTATTCCCCCCAGTTCCCAGTTGGGCTATACAAATAAGCTTGGCTTAAATGGTCCTAATCAAACACTGACTAACCTGCATTCATTTTAAGTTAAAATACATTCAAAACCATTACTCTGCATACTTCAAACAATTGTGTCTCCTGTTAACAGGGTTTCCACTCTTTAGAAAATAATTTTCCAGGACACTTTTCAGGACTTTTACTAGGATATGCATGACAGCTGTACACAGGGTAGGGCTCCAGACTGCGACTGATTGGTTGCATTTTGAAACCATTTTTCCCCCCAAAGTGCGAGTGATTTTTTTTTTCAAATGTAGCACCAGTGCGACTGCACAATGGATGTTAGAGAAAAAAAAATTTTTTTTTGCTATCTGATTGAAACTGTTCTGGTCTGGTTGTGCTTTATAAATGTCTACAATAAATCCAGTCACTGTAGAATTTTTTATTTTAACTACTTTTATCAATCTCCGTGGGGCGATTCATTCTCTGCATTTAACCCATGCCAGCTGTGTAGCTAGGAGCAGTGGGCAGCTGCCGTGCAGCGCCCAGGGACCAACTCCAGGTCGTCTTGCCACGCCTCTTGTCAGGGGCACAGACGGGAGTATTAACCCTGCATGTCTGCCTTTGATGGTGGGGGGAAACCAGAGCACCCGCAGAAAACCCACCACAGACACGGGGAGAACATGCAAACTCCACACAGAGGACAACCTGGGATGACCCCCAGGGTTCGAACCCAGGACCTTCTTGCTGTGAGGCAACTGTGCTAACCACTGGGCCACTGTGTTGCCCAATGGTAGAAATGGCACCAAGGAAACTATGGACAACTCCTGCAGGCTATACCCCTCCCCATCCGAGTTATAGCAACGTTTACTCATGCACAACTTTAAAATTAATGTTTGTCACTGATAGCAAACATTGAAACTAACGTGGACGATCGCAGAGAGTGGTGATGTCTACCAAGCACAGCAAGTGCTTAGTAGAAAAGTGTTTCTTCTAAGAAAAAAAAATAAAATTGGCAGCACGGTGGCCAAGTGGTTAGCACTGTTGCCTTGCAACAAGAAGGTCCTGAGGTCGAACCCCAGGCCGTCTCAGGTCCTTTCTGTGTGGAGTTTGCATGTTCTCCCCGTGTCTGCGTGGGTTTCCTTCGGGTGCTCTGGTTTCCTCCCACCATCAAAAAGACATGCAAGTTAGAGTTAATACTCCTGTCTGTACCCCTGACCATGGCAATAGGAAAAAGAACTGGCGTTGGTCTCCGGGCGCTTCACCACAGCTGCCCACTGCTCCTATACAACAGGATGGGTTAAATGCAGACAAATTTCACTGTTACTAAACAACTGTGCAATAACAAAAAATAAAGTGGCTTTCTTTCGTCTTTTCAAGTGCTGTACCCAGTAATGTTACAGCAGATGAAGCACAAGGGGAGAGACGGGAGGAGACCGATGAGCCAGAAAAGGCTACTAGAAACAAGACCAGGTTAAAACAGAGTATATGGCTGGACCACGACTACCTTTACAGGGCGTCTGGTTTTGCACGACTATGTTTAAAAAGTAGCTGTTTTAAAATCGGTTCCATGAACAGAGACTGTATTGGACAGCAGTTTTCAAACCCTAAGGTAAATAAGATACTTTATTGTCATTGTGTGCACACAATGAAATTTCGTTTGGTGACTCTCAGACCAGCAACACTAGACAAGGTAAATGATTAAAAAAAAAAAAAAAAACAAGAACAAACAACATTTAGTATCAATAAGTGAGGTAGCAAAAATGATGAGACAATAAAAGCTAGCAGCGGCTTTTAAAGCTCAAAATAGTGCATGGGATTATTGCCCATAGTTGTCCATATTGCAGCGGCTTCAGTACCAGTTAGTAGTCCTCAGCAGCTATAGGCAGGTGTGTGTGTGTGTGTGTGTGGGGGGGGGGGGGTGATGGAGGCTACAGCTCTGGGGAAGAAGCTGTTCTTTAGCCTTTTAGTCAGGGTTTTGATGGTGTGGTATCTTTTCCCTGATGGCACAAACAAACAGTAACCTGGGTGTGTTGTCTTTGCTGATGTTACTGGCTTTCCTCTGTAGGCGTTCAGCTTACACAGCACAATCCTCTCTGTTGTCTTTACCACCCGGGCCAAGTCCTTCCTATTCTCTGCTGTGCAGCTGGTATACCACACTGTGGCACACTGACAGAGGATGCTTTCTATTGTGCTTCTGTAAACGTTGACCAGCAGCTGAGAGGAGAGACCGCCTTGCTTAAGTTTCCTGAGGAAGAAAAGCCTCTGTTATGCTTTCTTCACCAGGTGGGAGGTGTTGAGTGACCATGTGAGTTCTTTGGTTATGTGGATTCTCAGGAATTTGATGTTATCCACAATATGTACCTCTTCACCGTTTATGTGCAGTAGGGATGGGGTGGTCCTCCTGGATCTCCTAAAGTCCACAATGATCTCCTTTGTTTTACTGGTGTTCAGGACCAAGTTATTGTCTGAACATCACCAAGCCAGAGGTTGGACTTCCTCTCTGTAGTGCGTCTCCTCATTGTTGGTTATGAGTCCCACTATAGTGGTGTCATCAGCAAACTTCACTATAGTGTTGGAGGAGTGAATGGAGGTACAATCGTAGGTGAAAAGGGTGAAAAGGGCTGGACACAGCCCTGCGGCACACCTGTGTTCAGGATGAGGGCTGAAGATGTACGGTTACCTATCCTGACATTTTGTGGTCTGTGAGTGAGAAAGTCCATAATCCATGAACAGAGTGAGGTGGTTAATCCTAGGTTGCTGAGTTTGTATACCAGCTTATGGTGGATTATCGTATTGAAAGCAGAGCTGAAGTCAATAGAAAGCATCCTGACAGATATGTTTGGATGCTCCAGGTGGGACAGGGCTGTATGAAGTGTAATTGAGACTGTGCCCTCTGTAGATCTGTTCCCCCGACAGGCAAATTGGTGGCTGTCCAAATCTGTGGGGATGATGTCCTTGATGTGACAGAGTATAATCCTCTCAAAGCACTTCATAATAATTGGGGTCACGGCAACTGGGCGATAGTCATTGAGGTAGTTGATTGCTGTCTTCTTGGGTACAGGTACAATGGTGGTGGATTTAAGGCAGGTGGAGACTACAGCCTGTTCTAAGGAAAGGCTGAAGGTGTTGGTGAACACCCCTGTTAGTTGGTCAGCGCATGTCTTCAATGTGTGGCCCGACACTCTGTCTGGTCCTGCCACTTTGGAGATAATCGATTCTCCTCAGACTAAATTTCACCTGATGGTGCTGTAAGACGAGTGCATGCTCCTCCTTGGGCAGGGTCATTTGGGCCCTCACTCTGCTGTTCTGCGTTTCAAAGCGTGCAAAGAACTGGTTAAGCATGTCGGGGAGTGCGCTGTCACAGGTGATGTGTGGGGGTGCTGCATTTGTAATCTGTCATATGTTTTGAATACATCTCCGTATGCTCTGGGGGTGGTTGTTGTGTGTAAAGTGCCCCTCAATACGCTGCTTGTACCTGCATTTAGCCTCTATAATGCCCTTTTTCCCAAGTCCCACCGGGCAATTTTGTAGGCCAGCATGTCATCTGTCCTGAAGGCAGCATCTCGAGCCCTGAGCAGAGACTACGCATTCCTGTCCAGCCATGGCTTTTGGTTCGGAAATACCTTGATGGTTTTGGTGGTTAGTACTGTCTCAGTACAGAACTGAACGTAGGCCAGGACGGCCGAAGTGAATTCCTCCAAGTCTGTGCAAACACTTCCCAGTCTGTGCTTCCAAAGCAGTCCTGCAGTCGTGAGTTGGCTTCCTCACTCCAAACTTGGACAGTTTTAACAGTTGGTCTTGTTCTGAAGATTAGAGGTTTATAGGTTGGAGTCATTACCAGTGAGATGTGGTCTGATAAGCCAAGGTGTGGTGATGGTGCGGCTTTGTATGCTCCCGGGATGTCGGTGTATACTTGGTCCAGAATATTTTTGTCTCTGGTTGGGAAGTTGATATTCTTGTGGAGTTTGGGCAGCACTATCTTTAGTTGTGAGCGGTTAAAGTCTCCTTCCACAATCACAGTTCCCTCTGGATGTGCATTCAGCTGGTTGTTGACAGTGCTGTGCAGTTCCTCCTATGCTATCTTAGCGTTAGCATGTGGTGGTATGTAAACAGCTGTGATTAAGATGGCAGATAACTCCCTCGGCATATAAAATACCCTGCATTTCACAGCCAGGTATTCTAAGTCTGGGGAGCAGTGTGTCCCAATAATGTTTGTAGCTGTACACCAGTCATGTAAATACACACTCCTCCACCTTTGTTCTTACCGGAGCTGCTGCTGTCCTGTCCGCTCGGTAAACAGAGTGCCCTGCTAGTTCAATATCCACGTCGGGAATGGTGCTGTCCAGCCAGGTCTCTGTGAGGATCATCACACAGCTACCTGTCCATGTTATGTGACGCAATCCTCAGTCTTATTTCGTCCATCTTATTGACGAGTGTGTGGGAGTCGGCAAGAAAGAGACTCGGCAGGACTGGTCTGTGCGGGTTAGCCCTTAGCCTAGCTTGTAGGCCGCTCCTCTTACTCCGCTTCTGCTTCCTTTCCCTGCGCCGCCTCCAACGCCTCTTTGGTGGGATAGCCATAACTCCTTCTCCGAGCTCTCCTGGACGCAGGCTCTCCACTAGGATAGACTCCAGGCTTTCAGTTGTGTAATCCCAATACCATCCTCCAATGTTAAGGAGTTTGGCTCATTCATACTGTATACGAGCCTCAAGCGCTCGAACAAGCAACCACAACACACACAAAAACACAAAAATACTGTTGTGCTGAGAGCGCCGAGCCACTGTGTCTGTGCGCGCTGCCATCTTGGATCAGTATATTTATAGATTTATTCATACAGTTAAATAGCACCAATTTATATTTTTATATGGGATAATTACCTGGCTACAATCACTGCTGCCATGATCACTGAAAAGTGGACGTGACACCCCTTATAAATGCACTTCACTTACCATCAACTCTCTGAAGATGCTAACAATTTTCACCAACTGCGTGTGACTTTTTTTGCAATGAGGCTTTTCAGTAGAATTCACGAGCAACAATATATTACATTTGTTAGCGTGCGAGCCACTGCATTAATTCACAGCCAATAGCGAAATTCTCATTTGTGTTTACCAGGGACGTCGTTGGTCAGCCAACCAATTGTGCAACTCCAGTGACGTCATTGGCTGCCACTAGCTGAAACCTGATCCAGCAGCCCAATCGTGTCAAACTGATCAGTTAGTCAGTAATATTCACGTTTGTAGGGCTGGCCTTGCTGGCCAGTCAAACCAAAAAGAAATATGTTTTCTGACAGGAATGACTGGTTGAATTTCCTTGGTTGAGGTTCAACAAGGCAAAGAACAAAATGCACTGTGCAGTGTGGCATTTCCAGTGCTGGCAACATAAAGTTTGCTTCAGCCACAACCAACTTCAAACCTGAGACATTAAAGTTGCACAAGTCTTTATTTCATATAAAGTCTCTCTCTCCTAATTCCCTCATAAATAGACACATGTCTGATGGTAAAGGAATATTAAAACATTTCTAGGACAATACACATTCTTTCTTTTATGTTCTGCCACAAAAGAGAATCGGTGCCAACGCAGTCTGGAGCCCTGCAAGGTCATATTATTCAGGATAAACTGAGTGGAAACCTTAACAGTCTCTAATAAAGGATTTGTGTAACTTTCACTCAACATACCCCTCAAACTTCAAGCACTTATGGGTAATCTAAGTTGCTTAAATGGATAAAAATGTGATTATGTAACCTAACTTAATTTTCCATAACCTCAATATTTCCAGGATATTTGATCAATTGTCTTTTTTTCAGGTGTTTTCCATGTTTGGAAAACAAGCCTATAAATTTCCAGAATGTCTGGGAACTCTGGTTAAATGCCTGAACATTTTTTCCAATAATGTTATTAAAATCTGAAGCATTTGCAGACGCTTTTCAAAACCCCACATGAATTAGGTTCTATTTGACGTTTAACAATTTCTTACTCTGACCTCTGTCCAGCAGCGGCAGGGTGCTATCTTCATAACTGCCGTTAGCTCGGCTGGTTGGTCCGTTTGTGGTGCTGGGGCTTAGGTTGACCATGAAGTCTGTCTTTTTCCAGCCGTCCTTTTCCAAAGGCCGGCGCAGCTCCTTGTGGGCCCAGACAAGCTGCAACACCTGGCCTGCTCCACGCACCTCACGTTCTGAACTTTTGCTGGAGAGTGAAGATGGAGATGTGCTTAAAGCTGAATTGAGTATGGGCTAAAACCCGAACAACAGCTCTTAACAGACCAAACAGGAACCACTTTTGATTTCAATATTATACTAACGAAAATGACTTCAAAAAGAACCGTCTCCTTACCTGTCCTTGTTTATGAGCACCAGTCTCTCAATGCCCTGCGAGGCTCGGAGGGTCTTTGCTGCCTCCAAGTTGCTCCCAAGCACCTCAGCAAGTGTGCTCAGGACAGACACCAACGTCTCCTCTGACAGTGCTCGCCCAGACTGGCCCTGGCCTCCAGGAAGATTGGCCACTAGGTGGGGCACTGCATGCTTCCCTACATAAAGGGTGACAGAGAGAAAGAGTGAGTTTGTGTTAGACTTATAAATGAAGTCAATTGTCTGAAATTTTTCCCCCAGATGTGATTTTCAGAAGACCAAACCCAAAAACGAATAGATCTATATCCTGAAAATCTTTCAATCATAGCAGAGGCCACATTGATGAAGTAAACTTTGATGATACACAAAAAGTGACTCTTACCAAGCAGTTCTTTGTTGCGGTTGTCTATGGCAAGATTCCTCAGGGCTCCGGACATGGCCCGGACTACACGGTCATTGCCGTGGGCCAACAGCTCCGCCATCATGGGCAGACCCTTCTCAAGACGCACTGTGGCCCGGATGTAGCGACCATACTGGAGACAAGAGAGGTAGAGAGGAATAATGAACATAATCGTATAGAGTACAGTTGTTCTGTTCACAACAACAGTAGATTCATTCTAGTAACTTTAAGCTAGTTAACAGTTTCATGTCTTCACATTTCACTGTTCTACACATTTTGGTTCACCTCACAGAATTTATTTCAAACTCTGTATAGTAAATAGAATCAAGTCAGATTATTCAAATTTGAATTAAGAGTTTTATAAAGCAATGATAAAATTAAAATCAACTTTATTGGCCAAGTGTGCCTATCCACATGAGGAATTTGACTCCGGTACACAGCAGCTGCTAGCACTTGCAGATATCACACAAAAAAAAAAAAGACTAAATGGAACAACAGGTATGTCGTTACTATGCAGTTTGTTATGGTTGAGTAATCAACAACCTATGCCCATATATTATACAATATTGCTTATATACTATATTGCCCATACACTATACCAAACCACAACTCCACAACCCATCATGCCCATATACACTGCTCAAAAAAATAAAGGGAACACATAAGCAATGCAATGTAGCTCCAAGTCAATCACACTTTTGAGATATCGACCTGTCCAGTTAGGAAGCAACACTGATTTGTGAATCAATTTCACCTGTTGGTAAATTGTCTAATTTCCACCAGGTGGAAATTAGACAATTTGCAAGAAAACCCCTATAACAGGAATGGATTTGCAGGTGGTGGCCACAGACCATTTGCCTGTCCTCATCTTTTTCTGGCCGATCTTTGGTTAGTTTTTCATTTTGCTAGTGCCCTCACCACTAGAGGTGGCATGAGGCGGTATCTGCAACCTACAGAAGTTGCTCAGGTAGTGCAGCTCATCCAGGATGGCACATCAATGCGTGCTGTGGCAAGAAGATTTGATGTGTCTCCCAGCACAGTGTCCAGAGCATGGAGGAGGTACCAGGAGACAGGCCAGTACACCAGGAGACGTGGAGGGGGCCGCAGGAGGACAACAACCCCGCAGCAGGACCGCTATCTGGTCCTTTGTGCAAGGAGGAACAGGAGGAGCACTGCCGGAGCCCTACAAAACGACCTTCAACAGGCCACTAATGTGCAGGTTTCTGCTCAAACAGTGAGAAACAGAATGCATGAGGATGGTATAAGGGCCCGACGTCCACAATTGGGGCCTGTGCTCACAGCCCAACACCGTGCAGCCCGATTGACCTTTGCCAGAGAACATCTTGGTTGGCAGATTCGCCATTGGCGCCCTGTGCTCTTCACAGATGAGAGCAGGTTCACACTGAACACATGTGACAGACGTGAGAGAGTCTGGAGACACTGTGGAGAACGTTCTGCTGCCTGCAACATCCTCCAGCATGACCGGTTTGGCGGTGGGTCAGTGATGGTTTGGGGAGGCATATCCTTGGACGGCCGCACAGACCTCTACGTGCTAGCCAGAGGTACCATGACTGCCATTAGGTACCGGGATGAGATCCTCAGACCCATTGTCAGACCATATGCTGGTGTAGTGGGCCCTGGGTTCCTGCTCATGCATGACAATGCTCGTCCTCATGTGGCCAGAGTGTGTCAGCAGTTCCTGTATGTCGAGGGCATTGATGCTATAGACTGGCCTGCACGTTCCCCAGACCTGAATCCAATCGAGCACCTCTGGGACATCATGTCTCGTACCATCCGCCAACGCGATGTCGCACCACAGACTGTCCAGGAGTTGACCGATGCCCTGATCCAGGTCTGGGAGGAGATCCCTCAGGAGACCATCCGTCGTCTCATCAGGAGCATGCCCAGACGTTGTAGGGAGTGCATACAGGCACGTGGAGGCCACACACACTACTGAGCCTCATTTTGAATCGTCTTGAAGAATTTCCACAGAAGTTGGATCAGCCTATGTTCTCATTTTCCACTTTGATTTTGAGTATGATTCTGAATCCAGACCTTAATGGGCTAATGATTTTGATTTCCATTGATCATTCTTAGGTTATTTTGCTCTAAACACATTGCTCTGTCTAATAAATAAAGATTTTCAGCTGAAATATTTCATTCATCGAGGTCTATATTGTGTTTTTAGGTGTTCCCTTTATTTTTTTGAGCAGTGTACAATGCTATATACTTCCACTATATATTAGCTTATGTACCAGAAGTATACACTACATTCACATACATACCATCCACTTAACAACCACATACTATAATTATATACCCATGTTATAACCACAACAATAACAGCAATAATTGTAACTAGTATACAGCAGTTGAATATGTATTTATAATTGTACAAACATTTGTATTGCACATCTAGTTTAAAGATGTAGTGCATATCAGATATGTAGGTGCGACATCTTGACCAGAAGGGTCTGTTTAAGAGTGTGCATTATTGCAACATGCTGTTAAGTGTTCATGAGAAAGATGGCCTACCGGGAAAACTGTTCCTATGTCTGGTGGTTTGTTGCCCACTGCTTGCCAGAGGGTAGGAGTTCAAGCAGACTGTGACCTGTGTGTGTGTGTGTGTGTGTGTGTGTATGCGTGTGTGTATGGGGGAGGGGTCTGTGCTGATGTGTATAAAATGTGGCTCTTGACAAGTTTTTCTGTGGCCCTCCTGAATTCCAAGTGAAGTGTTCTTTAAAAAATAGACACCTCTTGCGATGGTCCTTGATAAGCAATCAACTTACCGTCCATCGGCCAGCACACAGGTTCTGGACAGCCCCGGCAGCAGCCTCCAGAACTGAAGGGTTCTGGCACTCTCTGAGCAGAGATGTGTATACACGCACCACCTCCGGCTGGAATAGGAGCTCGTAACCTGCAGGAGGAGGCACATGGGACCATTAAACAAGGGACATAACAGATGAACACGGTCTAGACACAATTAAAACCATGCTCCTGGACAACATTACAGCCATCCTAATGATCAATGGCTAAAAATTAAATTGAATTGGAGAGAGCCACACCAACCTTTAGCAGGTGTTGTCCTCTTTGGAATGTCAACTTGGTCAGTGCTCCCATCATCTCCATCTTTTTTTGCTGAGGACAGAAAGTGAGGAATTTAAGAAACATAAAACTTAGTCAAATACAGTTGGCTCGGGAGTGCATTCCATCCTCCTCAGTCCTCTAGTTATGAACATTGTCTAGGTTATGTGATATACACAATATGTAGTGACCATGCAGCCAGTCGTGCAAGCAATGTGACCATGCAAAATTACTTAACAGATGTTTCGACTGTGATGTTATTATGTGTTAGTCAAGTCATCGGTGACACCACATGATGACATCCTCAATCACCCAAGTAAAATAAATGTAAAAAAAATATATATAATTGTTGTAATACAGAGTGCACAGGCAGGCTGAGGTTACTACTACAACACCAAGAAGAATCTTACCTTTAGAAAACCACTCATCTAAACACAGCAAAAAGAAGAGGAAGAGGATAGGGTGAAAAAAATAAGAAAAAGAGAAGGGAAAGTGATGGGCGGAGGAAAGGGAGAGAAAGGACCAGAGGAGGGAAGAGGAAAAGGGGGGGAAAGTTTTATAGAGCGTGAAAAATAGCAACAGGTGCCCCCAACCACCACCAAGCTCAAACCCAACTAGCAACTGTTCACCTTTGAATGGTATATTGACACAAACCCCAGTAACCTTTGAACCCTAAAATCACAGCCTGACACTGACCTTTGCCTTTTCGTGAACCAAAGCAGCCACCTTTGTTGGAGTTGGGGGCAGGGCCCTGGTTGAGAGGTGCGGCCTCCGCATAGCGTTCACAGCCGGGCACCTCACGGTGAACCTGGTAGGACAGATTCCTCAGCAGGCAGACACTGTTTTCTACCAACTACAGAAAGGGTACGAGACCAGAACAACAGTAATAGGAGGAGAGATAAGACAGGAAAAGGTGAATTAGTCAAACATAGCTCTTTATCTTTAAATGTGACACTTTACTGATTCATGTAGGGACTTAACATAACTCCAGGAAGGACAGATTGAGGGATAGTGACAACTAGACCATCCTGCCTCCCCATCTTTCATATTACATTTGATTTGAAATTTGGAATTAGCATGAAAGTTAACACTTGCCTTGTTGTCCACATCTTTGCGGTTGATCTGTGATTGGACAATGTACATGAGGGAATCAACCAATCCTGTACATTCTCTAAGCTTCCGCCTTGCCTCGCTGCGCTCTGAACTCACATTTCTGTTGGAGGAAGGAAGTAAAAAAACTTTGTTTTACATCAGTCTCTCCCCACTCTTGATCTATTCTTGAACCTCTCAGTCCAACCATCCTTCCATCTAACTGTCTATCCATCTATCCACATCCCACCATACCTAAGGCAGCCAGCAGTGTTAGTTAGGGCAGTCTCCCACTCCAGGTGGCGTGGTTTGCAACTCTCCTCTCCACCGTCATTCCCTCTTTCCCAACCGGAGTGGGGCACCATCACCTCATCAGCCAGGGCGTGTAGTGCATGGTCCACAATCTCCATCTTTACAGAGTCATGGGATGACAGATTCCACAGGGTACCTGGAAACCAAGAGATTCTAAATGTCCTTCCCATTACCATCTGTTATTTTTATCCGAGTTATTGCAGAACAGACAAGATAGCCTTTACAAGTATAAAAATCAACCAAAGATACAAGTTATGCCATTATGAGCTAAAGTTAATTTTTCTAAGTCTTAAACTTGTGTTTTTCACATTTTAGCCTGTGTTGTTTATACAGAGCTGTCTTGTCAGTTCTCAGTTGGGGTCATCCATCAATTTGGTATTGTCATTTTGGTAACCAAGGTTCTCTTTTCTATCCTCCTGTTAGGGACAGTATTAAGTAGATGTGAGATATGTGTAGATATGAGAGCCATCAAAATGGAGTCCAAATGCCAAAACGTTGCCTGTGTTACAGCAGAATTTTTCCCATCAAATATAAAATGCAAAAATGATAAATACATCTTTAAGGTGGGCGATACCTACATTTTGCATTATATCAAGTAGTCCAATAGACATGAAATGTTTCCTTCAGCAGTGGGGGCACAGACACTTTTAAGTGTACAAGTAAAAGGTACAATTAGGATGGAGGTTTTGTAAAATTACAACCTCTATGTGTCTTGTAAAATTACAACCTCTATGTGTCTATGTAAAAACTATGAGGGAAGACTTTAACTCAAAATGAGCAAAGATTTTTAAGAATTTCTAAAAGTAAAAGAGCATAGCTTTATTACTGCCTAAACTGACTAGGAATAAACACACAACTGATAAGTACAAGGAGCCTAGTCTGTATCATCTAGTCTGTACCTGTGATGGTATCAGTGAGGTCCTGGTCATGGGTCTTCCTCAGTAACCGGACCAGTGCTGGTACTCCATCACAATTCTTGATGGCAATCTTGTTGTCTTGGTCTCGTCCATAGGAGATGTTCTTAAGTGCACCACAGGCCGAATGATGGACCTCTTTCTTTGGGTGGTCTAGCAGGGAGACCAAGGATGGAATGCCCTTCAGACGACGCACTTCTGATTTGACCTGAAGAGGGAATGGGGAGGGGGGGTGTATCAAATTACAATTACAGTCACAAAGCCAAATTACAAGTGAGTGGCATACAACTGTGGCATTTCCTTTAAGGCCAGTGTGGTGTCAGACACATGTATAAATGTGTTCACCTTGTCATTTTTAAAGGTCAGATGCTGTAGGAAGGCTGCAGCATTGGTCTTGACAGGGTCCAGGCGGTAGTTCAACATTGCAATCACTTCTGGCAACTCTGGCTGTCTCCAGGAAGTAGGAGGGCCCTTCCTTAATGTGCTATCCAATGAGGCCATGCTTCCCCTCTCCACCATTGTCATGGGAACACCCCAGGTATATGGATCGACTCCTCCCATATCACCATCCAAAGTGTCCTCACAGCTCCTATATGTTGTCAAGAGATGCATAAACTGCTAATTATGTCTTTAGCAGGAACTATTCTGTTCTGCGACTATAGAGATGGTTTCATCTCCGTCTTGATTTTTTTGTCCATGGTCTAATCCAAAGTGAACTTCTAGGACAAGTATCATCTAGTCTGTATTGTATTGTGGCTTTAGCCCAAGAAGCAATTCAATGCATTTAATAGATCAAGGTGAATCAAGACATTGTTTTTGCACATTTGTCCAATGAGAGGGGGCAATAAGAGTATAGTTAAAATAGGATAAAACATTATGGTTTTTTTTTTTCATTTCAATCCATTTTTCAAATATATTTCTGTCTAGGTCAATTAAACTGCATACAGTAGATACACTCGGAGTATAATAACCAGGTGATGGTGGCAAGGGATAGCCTCCATTTTATACCTGAGTCTGCGTCTGTCCATTCCCCCTGGGCCAGCCCCCAAGCGTGGCATGGTACCGTAGCCCCCAGGATGCATGGGGGGAGGTCCCATACCGTAGTCAATGTCATCATATCCCAGACTGCGCTGGTCATCCTCCAGGCCATAGTGGCCGTGCCCGTATCGCATCTCCATGGCTGAGCCCATGGCCCTCATCCCCCGGCCCACCTGGGGCTGCGCTGCATAGGGGTCAATCTGCTGACGGCTGGGTGCCCTGTAGCCAGAGTCCAGGGTCCTGTAGCCATCCACTGGCCTGAGAGAACACATAAACAGAACACATACACAGTAGAGAAACGAAACTAAATGTGGGAAACATTAAGGATATGACAGACAGTGGCTGTTGTTAAACCAAGATCCCCTTTTTAGTCTGGTCAGTTAAGGGCAAATATGGGGTCAAGGCTGCAAAAAGTCATTCACATTTGAGCCAATGTTTTTCTGTTAATTTAGGGTCCAATAAAGAAAAAAATGCAAGGAGCCCAAAATTTTAGGTGGGGGAAGTCTCTGAAATGGCCACGCCCACTTTTTAGGCCTGGAAATCAGTATCTCGGCTCCTGAATGTCGCAGAGAGCTGATCATGGGCTCAAAAGAAGCAGAAGCACCACATTTATATAAGCATTATGAACAAACATATACCCCAAAACCTTTACTTTTTCAGATATTTTAAGAAAACTAATTTTTACTGGTCACATACATGGCCACGCCCACTTTTTAGCCCTGGGACTATATATCAGGCTCAGCTCTCGGAGGTTGCCCCGAGTTGATATTGGGCTCAAAAGATGTGGAAATAACTATTTATATTAGTGCTCTGAACAAATATACTGTATGCCCTAAAACCTTCACGTTTTGAGCTATTCATGAACATGTTCTTTTTTCCATTGAATTGATCAGCAGCATGCAATCAACTTTAGCCAAATCTGTGCAAGAAGGCTATACAGTTTGTTTGAGTAAAAGTGTTACATCTACTCATGGAGTGCTAGTATTCAAGTTGACTCTTTGTTATAAGAGGAGGAACCCAGTAACCACCAAAGAAACAAAGCAAACCATGTGAGGTCCAAAAAAATCTTTATTTTAACCTCACACATCCCATCAGACTGGATTCAAACACTTGCTGAGGCACTTGCAATAAATGAGACATTTCATCCCTCTGCCAGCACAAGAACATGAGGTACACTTATTAGATCTGCAACTACACACCCCTGTTACTTGAGACAATGTATCTCTTGTGGAAACTGTGCTCCACTTGACGAAGAGTTCCTCTCCTTCGGTAGTCCAACCCCATTCAATGACAGGGGGACAAGGGAGTTGTAGCAGGCTGTTTCCCCACAGCCATCCTGCCTGGAATGTAGCTCTCAACAGATGCTGTAGAAGCGCATCCTGACTTGAGGGTAGGTCTCTCAGCTCATCATTAACTGAGTGCTTGAACAGCTGGAATCTGAGCTCATCTATACTGACACAGTTGTACAGTCCAGTCTTGTTGTACCAGCTCATTACCCAGGGCTCAATAACTTCCATGCTTTCCTTAACTGTCTCGATACTAGGGCAGCAACTTAGTCCTCTCAAAGCAGCAGTGAGTTCTGTGGACTTACTGTGGTTTATCCAGGCTTTGTATTGAGCAGTCTTTGAGTGGCCAAAGAAGGCGCTCACAGAATCACAGCCACTAAAAGAATGGAACACAGGCATGGCATCGGCCACATCTCCACCAAGCTTCTTGTGTGCTTCTGTGATTGAGTAGAATTGGCGTTTGCCAGGAACTGCAAAGTCAACTATAAGTTGCAAGTCATTACATACTGATAGGAACTGTGTAGTGAACCCTAGTAGGATGACTACCACATCGGAGTCGACTGTTCTAACTGTAACTGACTTGATCCCCTTGTTTAGCATGTGCATCACATGGCAAACGATGCGGTTGTCAGCCTCCTCAAGCATATCTATGCTGTCATAAAGCTGGATCTCGAAGCTTTCGCCGAAGTTTGCAAGCACCTTTCTGCCGTAGGTGATGCTGAACTCCTTGTCCCAGTTCCACGCTTGTGCCTTAGCAATCCTGGCGAACATTAGATTCAGGGCTACTTTGTTGTCTACATTAGACAGAAAAGCTTCAAAGAATTGCTTAGATTCTGGCATGGTGTCATTCTCACTGAAAGCCATCTGTGAACTACCTGCTGATCCCCGGTTCTTCCTAGTCGCAGTCTTGATACTCATATTCTGGTAGAGGTCAGCCACAATGTCAATACGATTGGCTTTCTTCTCATGACCGATCCTGGCAATGCTGTTCAACACTTTGATTACAAAGTCTTGGAATGTCATGCCTTTGGTGAGAGACTTTGCCATGATTCGTACTTGCACAGACAAATCTATCACAAGTCCTTCTGAGGATGTAGATTGAACTTGTACACCGATGTCCTTAAGAATTTGAGACTTTTGGCTATGATAAATATCTCCATCCTTTGTTGACAAGGCGTCGGGTAAACCTGAAATTGAAATGAATAGTTAAGCTAAGTGTAACTCTTGGGCTTACTGTCAAATCAATTAACTTGAATGTGAAATTGAATCAATGAATATCACTGTATTAAAAATCTGGTAAGACTTAAGTAACATCTAAAATATTTGAATAACTGACTTTATATCAATTAGTTTCACCTGTGAATTCACCACCAAATAACTTCCTTGTCTCTTCTTCTCTTGATCTGCAGGCCTCCTTCAGCTTTGCAAAGGTTCCTTTGGGTGGCTTGATTGCAGGGCTAGCGAGTTGGACTTTTGCACATGAACTTGGGAGTTTCAGGGCATTTCGTGAGATGGTTGCATTGACATCCTTCTTACTTAATACAATTCGCTCCTGCACAAACTGGTCATGCTGAGTTTTGCCGACTGTAAAGACAAAACTGGAGTCTTTACTTATGACATCTGGGAAGGGAATGGATGAGTTCAACCTCATGAACTGAGCTTCATCGAACGGGTTGGTAAGGATACCCTGGTACACCTTGAGTGTGTGGCTTGAAAATGTTTCCTTGAAGGAATCCAGCATTTCTTTGTGCCCGTGTGATGGATCTTGACCTTCGACCTCATCTAGGTAGCGCTGGATTTCGGGTAGCGCAAGTTCGAGTTTCCTGAAGAACTCTTGATCTTCCCGATTGATGATATCGACATATCCAGTGTCAGACTTGATGACCTTTATGTTATGTTCCTGCTTTTGATCACATGCAATCTTTGAGAATGGGTTGTCTCTGGTGTTTACTGTGAAAGAGCCTGAAAGAAATTCCTTGAACAAGTATGGGTGTCTCCATTTGAGCTCTTTGAGATCCTGAAGAAACACTGATGCCCATCTGGCATAGTGTGTATGATCAAGTGCAAAGAAAAGAGGAATGAGCTGCTCAAGTGCACTGATCATCATGATGAAGTTTGCCTCTCGAAAGGATCTTATGAAGATAAGAACCTTCTTGATTGTGTCAACAACATTGTTCCAGTAGTGAAACATGGGGCTGTTTTCATTGGCCACCCAGTTACTCCAAGTCAAACTGTTGTCCTCTAGACGTTTTGCCTGAAATGCTTCATCTCTCTTCTTGGC
This sequence comes from Lampris incognitus, assembly GCF_029633865.1. Taxonomy (NCBI): domain Eukaryota; kingdom Metazoa; phylum Chordata; class Actinopteri; order Lampriformes; family Lampridae; genus Lampris; species Lampris incognitus. Next base: position 14,853,590 of record NC_079211.1, read on the forward strand.
CAGCACCACAGCCAGGAGTTGAATACAGTATCTAGCCTTCTTTATGGAATTCACATCGCAGACAGCAGTTGTCAGACCTGTGATATTCAGATTAGCTGAGGTTAAGATGGTATCAAGGCCAGTTCCTTTTATCAACTGCCCAACACAGACAAGAGAAACCTTCTCAAGGTGCAGCCCACCCATGAACGCGAAGTATGAATGAGAAAACTCTTCCCCCATGGCCCACTGTATCATCTTCTTGATGGCATAAAGGGGCTGATCGGATCCACCCACTGCAACCTGGCCTGGGTTAAGATATCTTGTGTATGATACTGCTATTCTCATGACATGGAGCTGAAGACAACTAAGATATTTTCTAAACTCATGATTCGTGTGTGTATTGTGCTTCATGCTTTATAACATAGGCAGCGAATGAGATTCATGTCAAATATAGCTTTTTACAACCTTCAGGAGCTGATACGTGAAACGTGACCAGTAAAAATTAGTTTTCTTAAAATATCTGAAAAAGTAAAGGTTTTGGGGTATATGTTTGTTCATAATGCTTATATAAATGTGGTGCTTCTGCTTCTTTTGAGCCCATGATCAGCTCTCTGCGACATTCAGGAGCCGAGATACTGATTTCCAGGCCTAAAAAGTGGGCGTGGCCATTTCAGAGACTTCCCCCACCTAAAATTTTGGGCTCCTTGCATTTTTTTCTTTATTGGACTCTAAATTAACAGAAAAACATAGGCTCAAATGTGAATGACTTTTTGCAGCCATTTTGCCTTAACTGACTAGACTATTTTAGCAAATGTGGTCGATCAAAATTTAATGTCAGGGCAGTTAAAAAGAGGAAATGTGGCTTTGGTTTAGTACTATTTTAAAATGGTTGGCATAAGTCCTTAAAATACAACATTTTGATATGTGCAAGCAAAATCAAATCTTGATGCAAGGCATTACTGTATATAGATATAGAAGTTGTGTACCTGTATCGTTCGTCCATGCGCGTGCCTCTACTCAGGCTGGGGTAGGTCTCTGATGGCGGACCTCCCCTGTAGTCATCATAACCACCAGCTGGGCCGTAGTGGTAATTCCTTGGCACTGTGGCGGTGGGGTAGTCCCCTCCGACCGCCTGCCGATAGGGACGGTCCAGTGTTGCACTGTAGCCACCCATACCAGACACTGACAAACCCCCATCAATGGAGAGGGAGTCAGAGGGTAGGACTGTGCGTGACGCCACTGGTTTTTTCATCTGTGAGTGAAGGAAAATTTAGATCGAGATGAATAGACGCATAGAAATAGAAGTATCGAAAAAAAATGTCGATAACAACAAACACAGAGACAACAAATAGAGAGCGAGAGATGGTGTGTGGATATCGGGCATGTGTACCCCATTGTTTGGCCGCCGGGTGGTTCCTTCTTCAGAGAAGACAGAGTGTGCTTCATGGGAGTCATCCTCTGGTGTGTAGCTCTCATCGAGAGTGCCGTGGGCAGGGTCCACCATCCTGTACTGTAACACACACACACACACACAAGGTATTTTCAGTCACACAAAGTATTGGTGCCATGTCTAAAAACAACAAAGCAGGGGGTCTCGCGTGTGCGCGCGCGCGCACACACACACACACACACACACACACACACACACACACACACACACCTGTGTCCCGTTTATGTATCCGTCAGTCAGTTTCAGTTGTTGTATATCTGCATCTCCTAAACAACCATTCTGAAGTAGGGGAGAAAGAAAGAGTGGTCAGCAACATAACAAAAACAGGTGCAATGATAAAATTCTATTTCACAATAAAGCTAAATCCAGGGAGTCCGGATTTCCTGTAAGTAAACGGTTTCCTTAAAACCTTTCCGATACTGTAATGCTGCTGAAGTACACGGAGCACTGACCGAACCATCCACTGCAAATTTACAGCCAGTGAGTCACACATGGGGAACTTTTAAGAATGCAGCCATTGACCCATATGCTTTACTTCCTCCCCCGCTAATCGGTCACATGATCAATGACTATAAGTGAGCACAACGTTTTAGCACCATTAGTCATCATCACTAGCTTTACGTAATATGAGTCACTCTACTACTACTGATTTGGGGCTGCTTAACTTTCTGAATTGGTAAATGACAATGTGCATTCAAACCATAATCTTGCAATACTTTCTTTAGAGTGATGTTAGCATTATTAAGCAATGCAAATAAATTGCATGGCACAGGGTCTAGCAAAACAAACTACAGACAAAAGCTATGACTAAGTGCAATACATATTATGCCCAAAAGAGGGCAGAGCTGTTATAAATCAACAGCACAGAGTATACTATGGTTTTACAGGAAGACAAGTATATCCCCTCTAAGCTTTATCTCTCCATAGTTTACGAAATGCTCAGCGGTTATTCTGCTCAAAAGGAGAACAGAGTTAGCAGACTGAAAAAGCATGCATGCTTCATCTAATGATGAGAAAGAATGAAATATGGCCAGCTGGCCTGAGGCCAAAGATAACACTGATTGGACTGGACACCAACGATTTACCAGTGCAACAGATATTCCTGATTATAATAAAGACCATTAGCCTTTATCATCCAGTTAGTTTACACTAAGCAGCTCAAATCAAAACAATTCATCATGTACGGCCTAATTAAACTAAAATGACACAGACCAAATGTAAAATCTAAACGGTCAGGAAGCCTATGGAGAGGATTAAAAGAATAAAGTGCCAAATCAGACCTGGTTCATCCAGTCTGTGCACAATGCCAAATAATTTGCAATGTGTTAATCTCGGGAAAAAAAAGTGTTAGGTCAGTTGGAAAAGTTAACCACGTCAATCCCTAAATACAACAACACCCGACCCTTCACATTACCGGAGACACCCTTGCCGACCAACTCTAGCCTTCTCTCTTTCGCTCTCCTCCACTAAAGCTACAGTCTCTACCTAAGGGAGAGCCTGGACTGCCATCCATTGACAATCACAACACTTTCTTTGGAGTCTGTAAAACTAGACATGCAGGCGACAGCCGGCCCTGTCCAACCAATTAACGTGGCTATAAACATGCCACAGACAGGGAGCCTTAAACCTCTCATTGATAGGTCAGCTAAGCTTACAAAAAAAACACACAAAAGTCAATTCACATTTAGCAGATTAACCTACACTGCAGACACATAGGCTAGAAGAACTATAAAATGTTGCGAATGCATTACACAAAAGACATAAAACACGCTTATTTAATACTAGATCATGCAATATTGTGGGTGGATTTTGTACGCGAAAATAAACCTGCAAGCAGAAAGAAAACAAATTAATACTCCAACACTGCCATTAAGAGAGTGAAAAGTCAATTAATTAGTAAACTGAAATGTCAAAATCCATTATTTAAGGAGTCAGGGTGGACAAAGAGCTGTGCAATGCATGCATAACAGATGACTGCATTCCACAACACGGCATGCTGCAACATAGAGCAAAAACATCCAAGATGCCATGACAGGGGCTGATGAGAAGTATCACTGTGTTCGTGTGTGTCTGTGTTCATGTGTGTGTGTGTGTGTGTGTGTGTGTGTGTGTGTGTGTGTGTGTGTGTGTGTGTGCATACATAAATGGACTGGGTGAGTGACAATGAAGGTATGCTGTAGAGAATGATGACTATCTCCTGGCATGTCAGAAACTGTTCAACCACATAAACGAACCGGGTGATCCGTTACTAGATTTGGGCTGACAGACAAACACGCAAACATGTACAAGACAAATATAAAAGACGAGCAAATATGCATGCACAATCATTCACACACTGACATATGAAAAAGTGACATACACCAAGTGTTGGAGAGAAGGATAAACCAAGCAAAGGACGGGCTGAATGACGGATAAGCAGGGCGATGGAGGGATGAATGTAACGAGACAGAAACTAATGTGTGAATTGAATTACATGGAGGGAGGGTTGGATGGAGAGAGTGACGGATGGCGATTAACTGTGTACATGTTTGGGTTTGGCTGGGGTAATGAAGCCGTTATCAGCCATAGCTGGGTGATTCTCAGGCACTGGATTGGAGATTGCAGATGCCTACAGGAGAAGCTCGACTGGCAGAGGATGAATTGTGGGGTGGTGGTCTTTGTGGGGAGAAGAGAGCTGTGTTACCTGTGTGTGGGGGAAAGGGAGGCCCAGAGCTGAGGGGCTGGTGGCAGGGAGGCCCACTCTCCTCCTCTCCTCCTCCAGCGCCCGGGTGAGCTGCTCAAACTGCACCTCCTGCTCCCTGACCGACTCCAGCAGAGCCGCGGCACTTTCACACTGCTCCATACACACTAAACGGCCCCAAGGGGAGAGAGGGGGACGTTACACCCATGCTACAACATGGGCAAAGGGTATCTGACTGACATACAGATACCTCAATATTGGTGCTGCAGATAGTGGGGCACTGCTAGTGCAGACATTTTGAGGATACCTTTTTCAGAAAGTAGGGGTTAACTCTATTCGATACATTTGATGCATATTTTGTGTGTTGGCTATTTTAAAAGTGGAGATCTAATTGGGAAACTATTAGCCAGATTTGCCCATTTTTAGCATACTCATTATAGAAGAACAAGTAGTAGAATGACCCGTGTTAACCACTACATTTTTCTGTTATTTGACATCAAATATCCTTAGCCCGTGTCCAGCGACCCTCTTAAGCTTGCAGTACTTCCAATGCTAAATAAATGCCTGCAGAAAAGTACATCTCATGGCAAGCACACAGGACTCATTTAGAAGTTGGCATTCTGCCTAAAGTGTGCTAAGAAGATGCCAAGCACTGAGCACTGTCAACAAAGTACGACAATGCATCACTTCATTTGTCAATACTGGAGTTAAAAGTAGCTAGCTGTAATAAAGGGGTTTGTGGTGGCCATGCAGTCTTGTAAACGTCTCTAGAGTCACAAAATCCCACAACACACTGGGCTTTCGTAAACAACTTCCCATTTCTTCTGAAGCAAAGCTTAAGTGAGAATAAAAAGCGCTTGACTTCACTATAATTTCCTGTGTCAGTTGTGTCTGTCCATTATCAGCATAGTGTATGCCACACAGATGTCTGTGCAAGACTTTACACATATGCGCAAGACTCTTGCAAAAAGAAGAGGTCCAATTCACATGTGGAAAAACAGCGCCATACATTTAACAGGGAAGGCAAAATCATGATGCACTCACATCCACACAAACTCACACATAAAAAATAAACAACATCCACAATTCCATTTACACAGAGAGACAAGAATGCTTCTTACATAGGCACACATTGCAAAGCTGATAAGAGACTGACACTTAAAACTATACACACCTTCACCTGTGGGCGTGGCTTGGAAGGAGAGGTGAGAGGTCACACCAAGGTCAGAAGAGCCCTAGTTGCAAAGGCTCATGGGTACTGGGTCACCAAACCACCAAATTCAGAAATAGGAACACCAACAGGGAGGTTTGAACTCAAAGAAACAAACAAACAAACAAACAAACAAACAAACAAAACAAAAAAAAACAAAAAACAAAAAAAGAGCTATTGAGAGATAGAAAGAGGAAGGGAGACAAAGAGAATGTTATAGAGATAGCTGAAGTTACCTTTGGAAAACAGCAACATAGTGAGAATACCATACAAATGTGTGAACTGGATTGAGTTTGCTCCATGGAATCACTCACACACCCGCAGACAGTAAAATAGTAAGACACACCCTATATTTACTCAACATCTGGCCAGCACAAAGTCGCTAGCTGCAGGAGGCTGACAGACAAACTTTTTCTGGGCCGTAGAAACAGACTGTGTTAATGCAGAGAGGAGTAGTGGTGGGGACGGAGAAATACAACACACAGAAGCCCCACGTCCTCCAGTCAACTCGTCCGTCTCTGCTACAACCTAACCTCCCTCTTACTCCCGCCATTCCTCCTTTAGCCTCTGTCTCCATCTAACTCTACTCCTAATTTCTTTGTCTGGCCTTTTTGCTCCTTCTTCTTGTCTGCCTATCCTCTCCCTCACTGTGTTGTTATCTCGGCTTTTCTATGGCCTGCTGTCAAGAGACACACAGACAGTTAAATCAAAGAGACTCAAATGTGTAACTGCTCTCTCTTATCTGCTGATAAAACCTCTGCAGCATCCAGCTCCCTGAAGTCAACCCTTAAAGGGGTTACTATACCCATGCACGCACGCACACACGCACACACGCACACACACACACACACACACACACACACACCCCTTGCCTGACCGGAAAGGTAAAGGAGGGATGACAGGGTGACCAAATTTCTCTTCGCCTCTTACGGTTTCTCAGTGTCTTATTCTTAACCTGAAGTGTACGTGCGCATGCACGCACGCACGCACATGCACACACCAAAATGAAGTGAGATAAGCATAGGTTTTGGCTTAAAACAAGGACCTGCATTTATACTTTTTGCAGCGAATGTGTGTGTGAGAAATCAGGTGTTAGCGAGTGCTACTGGACTGAAAAATAAGACAGTAGCCTGTTGAGGCCTACACCTGAGAGGGCCGGTGACTCATGGTTTCACCTGCAGAGGGTTGAGGAAATTACAGTAGAGGAAGACAGACGAGCAGGAATATGATGACATCACCATTTGACAGCACCTGAACAGGAAATCAGGAAGGAGTCAGGTCTGGGAAACCATATCTGCTCATGTAGACTTGCCTAATGACTCACACTTTTACAGCGACTGCAGTCTAATGTCTGAAAATTATTACTGTATAGGGGCGTGCCCAATGTGTGAAAAAGGGGGAGGTAGGTTGGGTGGGTTGCTGGGATAATGAGGAGTGGCTCACATACATTTCACAAGCCGCGGAGAATTCTGCTGAATCTCAGAAATTCTGGGTAACCGGATTTGGAATGAGCGGTAAACAAGCCTGACCACGTAAAGCCAGTACACCATTTGCCCTACACTGATGACGACATCAAACAGAGATCCTTTTGCACAAGCGTTGTGGCGCCCTCGAGCTACAACCTCCCACCTGAGCAAACCCCAAACTGCTGTCCAGTAACACACATGCCCTTATATGGTCAAAGCCAGGACAGGCCTGATATTATCCACTACAGACAGAGAGAGAGAGAGAGCGAGAGAGAGAGAGCGAGAGAGAAAGAGAAAGAAAAAGACAGAGAGGCGTACAAATGAAACAAGGGGAGAGAGCGAGACAATGAAAAACACACCAGACTACGGACGGGGGGTGGGGTTAAGATAAGGAGAGGATTGCTGAATAAAAAGATAAAAGCGGGCCTTGCATTCCTGGCTGACTCAAAACACCAGCTGAGTCGCTCGGCCATTGTTGAAGGCCCATTCAAAGGACACAACAGTCCCTCAAGCGTTCTGTGTACATTGTGCCGTGAGGGCATCTGAAGGCAAGTCCGCTGGTCACAGTGACCCAAAGGATGTGACATGCAGTCACATCCGTCGCTGGCGTCATTCCACAATTTGACCTCGGATACAAACACCGCCTCGCTCTTCATCCCATCTCAAACACACCAACCAATTATAAGTACAATCAACATTCCACACGCTATCGCGTTTCAGTAATGAGCCCGGCTGTCATTGATACGAGAAGGATTATAAACAGAGTGATATTTCATTGGCCTGTGCGCACAGGAATGGGATGCTCTATGTGTAGGCGTATGTGCACACATGTACGTGTGTGAGTGTGTGTGTGAGTGAGTGCACGCGTATGTGTTTTAACCACAGCCAGCGAAGGGAATTTGCAGCTGTCAGGCAGGGAGGCTAGTGAAACAATGAGAAGTTTGTGCAAGCAAGCACAAGTGTGAAAGAGATAGCGATTGGGCCTCTGTGTGGGTGCATGTAGACATTTGAGTGTGTTGTGTGTCAAATGTGTCGCTCCCCACAGGGACAACCTATGACCAATCTCTCCTTAGCACCACGTCCCTTTCTCCGCCCATCACCCTCTCTCACATTTGCTAGTTTTGGCCTTGATGCCTTTTCGGAAGTCAGCTGTGGGTTTCATTGAACAATGAAAACATCAGGGCTGACCCATTCCTGTCCCCCATCCCCTTTCAAGGGACTTCCCGAGTAACAGGATGTTATGGATTCTCAATCAGAGGTGATTAAAAAGGGATGAGAGAGCTACCTTGGCCTGCAAAGAACCATTTTCCTCAACTGCGTACACAGGCAAAGATAAATATAACAAAAGAAAACCCTACTACTTTCCCATTAAAGCGGGGTTTTTTTGTAAACCAGTGGTGGGTCACGTTAATCCATTAAACAGAACTGTTTCGTGGCGAAAATTTCCAACAGTCAGTAACACTGATCATGCCACCATGAAGCACTTCCACTTAAAGCTAATGTTTCTCTTTCCACTGATCCCTGTTCTGCTTTTTCTGTCCACTTAAGAAGCAAATCATGCTGATGATACACGTTTTCACATTCAACACGGCAAAGTCAAAACATTTTGCTAATACATCTTTGAAACAAAAATAGTGTTGTAGCCATCTTAAATGTGTTTTTGCATGCTCAATAATGCAGGTAAGAAAATCAAAGAAAGTTGAATCCAGATGAACCGATTCAACTTTCTTCGATCATCTTGAATGTGCTTTGTGCAATACGGAGCTGCAGCTATGCAGAGCCATCATATTGCAATTAAACATTACCAGGGGTTGGTGAAGGTTCACACTGAAGCAAAGTAAACAACTTAAGCCCCCCCCCCCATATTTCAGTATTCTGCCCAAGTTGTTTTTGTTATTGTTTAACGCCACTCCCCCCAAAGAGGCTTGGCTCACTTGCAGTCCTCAGCAAACTATATGCTGATCAGAGCCAACAATATTCACTGAGGGTATGTGAAAACGACACGTCTGCAAATATTCTGTTACGTTTCTCCTGAATTTGTGAGTTTGCTCGTTTTTGGCTTGTCGTTATTCATAAATCGCTGAGCAACAGAGGCCAGGATTCAAGTAAAATTAAAAATAACACGCTCAACGTTTTGAAACAGGGACCTCTCCTATTATCTCTTGGGATGAAAATAATCATCAGCAAAGAAATGAGTCACAATGAATTTAGAGTGACAATAAATAAAGAGTGAGACATTAAAGAGTACATGGCCTGAACCCGTCTTATGCCATACACCACAAGCCTGATTTATGTATCAAAATATAGACTCGGATAATATTCCAATGGTTTGGTTTTTCAATCTTTGAAAGGCAAGTGGACAACAGTACATATTTGGAGTGAAGGACTCATGGAATCTGCCACTGTGCCTTCTGTGACTGCAGCAAAAGGTCAAAATGTCAAGCAGAATGCCTCAAGTTCAATAATTTCACTCGTGAACCTTACCTCTATCATCTGATCCAGCCCTGACACACAAGTCACATCATCCTGTCTAATTCCGCAACCATCAGTCCACATGAGTCATTTGACTCTTTCAAAGGACATCTGCGCGCGCGCACACACACACACACAACACACACAAAAAGCCCTTGTTAACTTACTGAAACCTGGTGTGTTGAAATCTATGCCTACACCTGGCATTAGCGTTAAAGGACACATGCAGACACTAACCTCCACATAAATATGTGAAATAACGTACAAATATCTGTTTATGTACTTAGGAGGAAAATGACAAGAGATGCTTGCAAGTCAGTGTAATGTCATTGGCACTAGTTTAAGCGGTGTGTGGCTTGTAATTGGCTTGAGACTTTAACCCAATAATCCACTTACCCTCTAACACACACACACACACACACACACAAACCTGCTGCAGATTACCTACATACCACAAACAACGGCAGCTTGCACTGGAAGCATGCATCAACAATCAAAAGGCCACTGTCACACAAGTCCTCAGGAGACGCCTGGAAGAAACAAGTGTGCTCGCACCCCGAGACATCAATAGAAGCACCTGCAGCAGATCCATCTGAATTACAAATCGACTGATATCCGATTCCTGGTCCAGTGACTAAAAGACACAAACATCCTGTAACCAAGTCCTTGGAACTACATGAAAGATACTGATCTATTTAGCAATATTCGCCCGCATGAGAAGCGTGCTTACAAAAAAAAGAAAGAAAAAAAGCCGGTTTGCTCCTTTACACGCCAGCAAAAATTGACAGTTATCCCCGCCCAGGCTTTTCCTTATCAAAACAAGTTGAAACAGGACCCACCCAACAGGTTCACTAGTTGACAGACAACCTTTCCGGCCCCGTCTGCGAGAACTACAAAATCAAAGACCACCACCCTTAAAAGAAAGACTCAAATATACACAAGCCGGTTTGTTTGTCCTACTTGTTAGACGAGTGGATGTTTCCAGTTACTTTGCATGGGTAGACCACGGCCATCCCTTGACCCTCTTACCTTCGGAAACTGCCCTTTGGATAACTGGCGTTTTTTACTCTTCGGGCAGGAACTCGTCTTTTGTCTTTCTCCGGAGCAAAGAACCTTAAAAAAAAGACATGATAACAATGATAATTAGGTAATGAAAAACTGCAAATTCAGCATAAAGACAAACACCTCAGTGTTTTTAAGTAGTCACGTCTCGCTGAGCGGATAGTTGTGGGTGGCACAGACGTGAGCTCCAAAAATTTGGTGTCGACGCCTTTCCGACCGTGTTTTATAAAGCGCGAGCAGGAATTTCATCCGAGGTCAACGGCCCCCCCCCCGTCTGACCCGATCAGACCGTCCGCGGCGCCCTGGATCAGCGAGCGTGAGCCAGCTATCTGGAGCCCTCGGCAGCGAGGGGAGCCAAGCTGACCGACGAGTGCTGCTGAATAAACAGTGGCGGCTGTAATTTGGGAACAGAGCAGTGAACAAAAGACTCGCACTTGAATGTTAACAGCGTTATTATTATTATTATTATTATCGTCGTTATTCTGCTCCAGCAAAACAAATCAGTGATCGAAAGAGGAAAAAAAAAATCACAGCCGACTCGAGGCTGCGCGTAACACGGCGACGAGCGTCGGCATGACCCCCTTTTAGCCGTCCAGCTAGCGTCGTTAGCATCACAATAACCTACATGGCCGTAAGCCGAGTAACGCCGGGCTAACGTTAGCATAGCTTCCGCGCCGCTCGGCGGGGCTGACATACGAAAGGCGAGCGAGCGAGCGCGGACGAGAGTTGCGCGGCGTTTATTCCGCTTCGCGCGGCCTCCGCCGGTTAAGAAACTCGGGTCTTTACGAGACCGCGACACTCAGTTGCGTGTACGCGACGGGGCGGCGAACAGATTACACAACCTCGTCGACCGACGGCGATAAAATCCGAGACTCCGGGCTCCAGCTTGGGTGTAACGGTTAGCTTAGGCGCTAACCGTTTAGCTCCCGTTAGCTTCGGAGTGCCCCCCCCCCCCGTGTTTATTGACCACTCCTTTGCCCAACGCCGCGACGCATCAGAGAGCGCTCGAACGTCAGTACATTTTAATCAACCGCACTCTATTTACTTTAGTACTTCACCCACCTATTCACACAGTCCACCCCGTCCCCCCTCCGGCGTATTCCTTTTAGATGTGTTCTTTCCTTTTCCTTCGCCCTCCTTTTCCTGGGTTCTCGGTCAAGCCTCTCAGAAACGAGGCAACCTCGTCGGGTTTTCTATCAAAGAGAGGGCGGGATGGGCCAGCCCTCCTACCGTAATTACGGCGCAACGGAAATTCTTCTCTCTTGTACAGGTGTGCCACCAGTTGCGGGACGTCCAGTCATCCAGTAGTGGGCGGAACATGAGTGCTCGTCTAACATGAATATAAATCCCTTCCATGTGGTTTTATTTTTTATTTTTTACTCAATTATAAATGATCTGATCATATCACCAGATTATTTTACTGTATGTTCCGTGCTTACTCTGTGATTGTGTATTGTCCTGCTGTATTCAAAACAACCCCCCCCCCAGGGATCAGTGAAGAACTTTGGTCTATCTATCTATCTATCTATCTATCTATCTATCTATCTATCTATCTATCTATCTATCTCTCTCTCTCTCTCTCTCTCTCTCTGTCTCTCTCTCTCTCTCTCTCTCTCTCTCTCTCTCTCTCTCTCTCTCTCTCTCTCTCTCTCTCTCTCTCTCTCTCTCTCTCTCTCTCTCTATCTATCTATCTCTGCAATTGCTACTATTAGCAGCCGAATGTAACGAATTCGTGGGAATTGCGAGGGAGAATTTATGTAAGCTATCTTGGGTCTTTCGCCACCCCTTGCCCCCCCTCCCATTTCCACCTCTTATCTCACACACACACACAAATATATCATGACATTGCCTGAGAACAATAGACTGAAGGAAACTATATTTCACGAGGTTTACTACAGCAATCTAATTAACACCTGAAGCAAAAACTCACTTTTGAGCACCACATCCTATGCCGGCAACGGTTTCCCACTGCACTGAATTTATGGATCATAATCATTTGTACGCGAGTCATAAATGACCACAAACATGTAGTTAGGGTCGTTGCTTAACACATCCGAGTCACTGATGAAGAGTGTAAAATGTCAGGGTGTTTTTTTCTTTGTCTGTCTTGGTGCGTCGAAGTCCAGTCAAAGTTGATAATTCAATATTATTCCTCAAGATGTCTTCACATTTTCTCTTTTTTTGTACGGTATTTCAGGCATTTGGGTGAAATCAAAGCCAAACAAACAGCACCGAGATACACAATGCGTGGTAAGGAGATGGTGGAAAGAGGAACAATGTAAGGAATTTCCCCCAATTTCCTGAAGAGTTCCCCCACAATGCTTGAGTCAACCTTTATCACACAGTGGTAACAGTCAGCAGAGCCAATGCTTCCCTCTAGAGGTGCACAGAGTGGAGACAACTGTTAAGAAATCAGTTTTTTTATTATTATTCAAAAACATGTGTTCAGACAAATAATCAACACCAAAGGTAGAAATACTTTAAATATACGTCAATCATTATTGCCAAGTATAACAGAGTCCAGGAAGTAAAAAGTCAGAAGATTGGGTAACAGGAACAGAAAGGACCATGGTGATACATTTCATAGATATAAAACAAAGTAGAAATAAGAAAAAAAAGTGGTGTAAAAAATCTTTCACTAGATTTACCGTACAGTTTCAATTCTGATAAACCCCCGATGGCCGAGAAAATAATCCCTGGTTTGAGGTTCAGCCTTTGCATCTATCCATCCATCCAGTTGTTAGAGTATTCAAGTATTACTTGTTTAAAAGTATTGTGGTTCTGAACATAATACAAAAAGCTTTAAAATAATGTTATGATTACATGACTTGTAGCCTTTTTTCCCCCTCCACATTGTTAAAACAAATCTACACTTGTCCTCCAGCCACCCTGAAAATGGCATGCTGACATTAGTATTTTTCTTCACGAGTAGCACCATTTGTAAGCAAACAAGCTAGCTAGTGTGTGGCAAACTGCACTCACTTTGTTAACAAGCCAGTATAATTCATTTCACTTCAACTGACTTCAACACCGTTGCCATTACTGTGTAGCTGCCGCGTAGCTGTGGGTGGGCCAAGGTGGGCCTGGACCCACCCACTTGGCAGTCAGGCCCACCCAATCAGAAGGCTTCTTTTTTTGCTGGCTCGTCCAGTGAATAGCAGTCAATGAATACTATCTAATTTTTCTGATCATGCGACCAACAATTCTTGTTCCTTGCTTCTTGTTTACCATATGATGATGATAGGTAAGATGTTTTAAGTGGCGGTGCATTTCGCAATTGCCAGATTGCGAGCAGGCCCTCCTCTTTCATTCAGCGTACAGCCCGCACATTGCACAAAGGAACAGAAGCCTACTTTCCGTTAGCTAGCTGCTTGTAATGCAGGCTGAGATAAAAATCAGAAAGCAGTTTGCTTAAGTTTGTCACAAAAAGATGTGAGGAGAAGGAGGAAGAGAATTCAGCTCAAGTTCAGGCATCATTCTCAACTCATAACCCACACCAAGCCCAGTCATCTCCTGCTGTAATCATCAAAAGTAAGCCATCAAAGTTGAATCAGTTCATCTGGATACAACGTATCCATCAATGAACGTTGTATCTAGATGAACTGATTCAACTTTCTTTGATTTTCTTACCTGAATTATTGAGCATGCATGAAGACAAAAGTAAGCTAATTTACAATGTCAGACTGTAGTAGCCTATTGCCTATTTCAGTGTTATTGTTTATTGGGTATAGTTTTTGTTGGGTGTACAATTGGATTTTATGTTGATGTTGTGACTGCCGTGTGTGTGTGTGTGTGTGTGTGTGTGTGTGTGGGGTGTTGTGCAAGTTTGCACTTCACAAGAGCAAGCTCAAAATTCAATTCACACATTAAAATGAACTAGTTCATCTTCATAGTTCACAATTTTAAATTTTGAACTAAGTTCACAGTTCCAAAAAATGAACCAGTTGTCTTCCATTTTTTTTTAATGAGCTACTCTGATGGTCGGATGCTTCAACTCGCTGTGTCGTTTCAAATTCGGTGCCGATGTGGCTGACGTTCGGACTTTGTTTTTTCAGACCCATCCATCCATCCATTATCCGAACTGCTTATCCTGCTCTCAGGGTCACGGGGATGCAGGAGCCTATCCCAGCAGTCATTGGGTGGCAGGCAGGGAGACACAGGCCGCCAGGCCATCACACAGGGTCCACACACACACACACACACACACACCTAGGGGCAATTTAGTATGGCCGAGTCATGTCTTTGGACTGGGGGGTGTTTTTCCAGACCCGGCGGGCACAAGTGCATAAAAATGTAAAATTTTGTATTCATGTGAACTGGCTTCTTCAGCAGTACTGTTAGCTGCGCCTGCATTACCAGTTGCACGAGCCATGCCGGCATGCCGTAAAACAAGGTGTGTGACTGTTGTTCACGCTTGTGGGATGGAATAATGCTCATGTTCACGTTCATTAGTTGCAAATGGATAAGTACAGTTCACTGTTCACCAAAAACACGAGCTTGTTCAATGCGTTCATGCACAACACTGTGTGTGTGTGTGTGTGTATGGTTTATATGGCTATGTTCAAGCGTGTCTTGCTCGTGACCAGGACAAGATGATCTCCAAAGCCCCCCATCCCCATCCCAACCGCGCACAGGTTGCTGACAGGCCATAAGACACACATGCTTGTTCCATTTGCATACGGCAGAAGAGCTCTCCTCTACCACACACTATTTAATCCAAATATAGGGTAATCAGGGTCGCGGGATGCTGGAGCCTATCCCAGAAGTCGTTGGGCAGCAGGCGGGGAGACACCCTGGACAGGCCGCCAGTCCATCACAGGGCCGACACATTCACACCTAGGGACAATTTAGTACAGCCGATTCACCTGGCCTACATGTCTTTGGACTGTGGAAGGAAACCGGAGCACCCGGAGGAAACCCACGCACACACTGGAAGAACATGCAAACTCCACACAGAGGATGACCCGGGCTGACCCCCAAGGTTGGCAACCCCGGGGTTCGAACCCAGGACCTTCTTGCTGTGAGGCGACCACGCTAACCACTGCACCACTGCTGGGATACGCTCCAGCATCCTGCGAACCCGATTGGGATAAGTGGCTTGGATAATGGATGAATTGGATGGATATAGGGTATTTAAAAGGGTAGCCCATCCACCAAAATTCAGTCATATTAGAGACATGCTATCATTCCCAAATCCCAACTTTAATGCTTTTAAGTTGTCCATGGAAAATTGATAAACTTATATAATGATCTGAACATATACTATACAGATTTATATAAAAAACATACGGGGACCTTAAACAGCTCAAACATAGGCGCTGTGTATGTAAGCCTCTTCTCTAGTCTGGACCTCAATCCCAACCGGGCTCACGTGGGTCCCCCTGCTCCAGCGGTGCTATGGGGCATCCGAGTTGGACCCTTCCTTGACCCAGACAGCCCAGGACAACTGATCCGGTTTCCCCTGGTGTCAGCGGCCCTGTGCGTACCTCTATCCATACGCTTGATTACTAATGCTGTTGCGTCTGTCAGCTCTGTGTGTGTGACTATGTGGCCGCCGTGCCAGGCTATGCGATGCTGTTAATGTTCATCTTGGTGCGTCCAACATTACTTCTGATAAGGTATAAGCCTTGTATGATTAAACTGTGGTGCATTCAAGCAAGTATAGATGCAATGGCCTATTTTAGTTAACATATTCATTTCAGAACCCATTAAGTATGATTGGTCTTGGACAGGCTTGGCCCACCTCATTTTGTCAGTGCCCACCCACACTGTGATTTTTGCCTACACCACGGCTGTGTAGATCAGTGCACAGTGAAACAAAACAAATATATTCAACAAGTGCTGCCTGAGAAATTAAAAAACAAAAAAGAAAAAGAAAAAAAGCCAGAATTGTTCTTAAAGGTAGAATGAGTAGGATTTGTCGGTTGTGGTTTCTAAACACAACATTCAAAGCTGGGCCCTCCTCCCCAGCTCAGCGACACCAGAAGTGTACACCCCCTGACCCGCAGGTGCCAGAACATATCCCAGTGTACAGGCTAACTCCGCATCGCTCTTTATTCCTATCCTCTCCTTCAGCGCTCACCATAGGTGAAAGCCAACTCCAGATTCACCCTCATTCTGGAATGGGCATTGTCCACTTAGCATTTCGCCTCACTACATTTGCATCTTATTGGCGCCATGTCCGCCATTGCCGTAGCTTCCTCTTGGATGTGTGCTTACGATCTTGATGTGGCACCTGGTCACTACGTTTTATAGAGTTCCGCTGCCCAAAGGTTAACGCCCAGAAACATCCCGTACACAGCAAAGTAAGAAAATCCAGGCAGAAGACAGGGTGTCTGCAGATACAGACACTGCCACACACATCTAGTGGGTCATAAGTGATGATTGAGAGGGATTATTTTTTGTATGAGTCTTTCCATTGATTTTAAGGAAAAATCCTACTTGCTCTACCTTTAAAGCTGAAAGCCATGATTTTTCTCCATGAATACATGGTTACTGGCATCTGTACGATGGTTGGAAACACTCCCCATTCTCCGTATACCGTTGTTGAAATGTTTTGACCAGGTAGGACAAACTGGTGCAGCAGTAAACACATACTCGTTGGAAACAACTCCAGCAGGAAAAAAAAAAAATTGAAACGTGATGCTGATGTGGCAATGCTTCCTATGGACACAATCAATATTACCTTAAAACAGTGCTGTGATATAGTGGGAGACTGCCTGTGTTAGCTTTAGCCTGAGGATCCCATTTTTACAAGGGTGGGAAAAGTTTACTGCTGAGCTCATAGCACACAAGCGACAATGGCACCTACAGCTTGTTTGTAGTCTGAGAAAATCAGTTGCAGGTTTATTTCTCACTGCCTTCTACATTGAACTAGTATACTGGAACACTGTTCTACTGTAATATTGATCGCTTTTAAATGGATAAAATAACTTATTTATAAAGAAAAGTCGCAGATTGCGGCTTTAAATCATTACAAATTTGTGTGACCTGAGTGTCTGAGTACCCCGTCAGTAGTGTGTGTGCTCATATGTCGGCGCAGGTTGCTGGGGTTGTTGAAGCTAGCGCTGCATTGAGAGCATGTGTATGGCTTCTCACCAGAATGAGTTCGTAGATGGATCTTCAAGCTGCCATTCTGCGTGAAACGCTTCCCGCACTGGGGGCAAACATACGGTTTCTCACCAGTATGGATGCGCATGTGGATGCTCAATGTCGTCTTGTTCACAAACGACTTACCGCATAAGCCACAGGGAACCGGCGTCTCTCCTGTGTGGCTTGCTCGGTGCACAATCACATCCTTGCGACTGGGAAACTGCTCCCCACAGAAATTGCAATCCAGCAATTTGTTGACAGTGTTAGGGAAGATAGAGTTCTGCTGTTGGGAAATATGGCTGATGTGACTCGGATACCTGGCATTGCTATCAGATGTGAGTTTTGATGTTTCTGCAAATTTCAGTGATGTTGAAGCTAGTTGGGTGACATGGTTTCTTTCCAGTTGGCTCTCTCTCACCAGCCCTGCACCATTAGCCTGTGCCCCTCTGATTGGTGGTCTCTCATTAGGACCACTGTTGAAACTCTCGAGGCTATCGTGAATGATGGTGTGGTCAGATGACATTGAGCTGAGAGCCTGCAATTCAGACGCAGAGAAAAGGCTTTCTTCCTCCTCTGCCAGAGGCCCCTCCCCTCGACCATGGACGCTCACAATTCGCAGTTCTTCAGAATGACCCGAGGTGCAGGAGGAGCCGGAGACTTCTAAATCTGGAGTTCCCATGGCAACGACACCTTGAGTGCTGTGGTTCCCAAAGTTATCCTGACCTCCTGCAAACAAGTGACACAGCGACATTATGAGTCACATTGTATTCACTTCACTTGTTATGCTGTCCTGATATGCATTTTGTCAGGCACACAGACACCCTTTTTATGAAATGTGCTCAGTAGAGTATTGATTAGCAACAGCTAGTAAGGTGTGGTGTGTCGGCACTGAAATCCTTCCAGCTCCATGAACACCGTTTGGCAATTAGGCAGGCTGGCCAACTAAAAATGGCCTAAATCCTACCCAAAACTAACCTAAAACTGCACACTTGAGTTTATGAATGAAAAAAATGAAACAAGGCTTCATTTCAATGAAAGACATCAGTCCTGGATGACATCTCGAGATTTCTGTACAAATATGATCATGTCTGCATTCATGTAATAAATCTGCAAACGTTGTTCCTGTGTTGATTGAACTCTGCCATAGATGCAAAGTCCCAAATGTTTACATGTCAACGTGTTTATGTCCACACACATCATACATGCAAAAATTGTTTTCATATTACCAGCCTGACTATTTGGAAAGACAGTCTGATCCAAAACAACCACTTCTCCTTTCTTCTCTCTGGCAATAGCACAGACCCCACCCCCACCCACCCAACTGTCCTATTGCTGATGATTCTTTTAAAGATTAAAAAGGGGTGGAAAACAGCTGTTATTTGGGGGGTGATGTTAAGCATCCATTAACATCATTACATTAGTCCATGTCTGTGTGTGCTGAAACATAACACATTCGACTCCCTGAGTGTGCAAGGTTGTAAATGGGATTGGACAGCAAAGGCTACCCTTAAGTACAGCAGAGATGAAAACTGCAAAATGAGAAGGAGAGTTGTTGCATGTTAGACAACACAGTAAATCTTACTGACCTATTTATAATTAGTATAACTAATCTTCTTTCAGCTGCTGCCATTAGGGGTCACCACAGCAGATCATCCGTTTCCATCTGTTCCTGTCATCTGCATCTTCCTCAGTCATACCAAACATCGTCAGCATATAGCGAAACCGGTAACACTTTAGTATGGGGAACGTAGTCACCATTAATTAGGTGCTTATTAGCATGCAAATTAGCAACATATTGGCTCTTAATTGGTCATTATTACATACTCATTAATGCCTTATTCTGCATGGCCTTATTATACAACCAGTAAGCCATTAACTATGAGTTTTCCCTCTATAACCTCAGAATTATTGCTTATTAGTAGTACCATCTCAATATGCTTTGCTTAGTATGGACTTTATAAGGTGGTAGTACCACAAGAAGAGTTATTCTCCCTTACTAACATTTAATGAATATGGTCTGTTCTTACATAACAAAACACAAAACTACAAGTGTTAATAGTGTTAAATTACTGTAAATTAAGTTTTTGTTACTTAGAATATGTTCCCCATACTAAAGTGACATCTTGATCATTACTAATTCACTAGTAATTAAGTTTTTTTATGTTCCCCATACTAAAGTGTTACCGCGAAACCCTATCCTCAGTGCCCCACCTCCAAATCCCCTTCAGTCCTTTCTCCACCGACAGAGTGATCAATAGTGGTTCGATGGTGATAGCAAACAATAACAGGGAGCGTGGGCACCCCTGGCGTGTCCCACTGGAGAGTGGAAAAAAATTGGACGGTTGAGTACTCGTGCATGCTGCTGCGTGAGAAGATGAATAAAGTAGCTCGATCCAAGAGATGAGGCCACTATGTGGCCATTAACTAGAGTTTAAATGGCCATGTGTACTATTCACAGAGGATTTGGAAATGCTTGCAATCACAGCATTGTAAGATGGTGACAGATGTACTGTTAGCTCCCCCACCCCTCCGTTTAGGGATGGTCATTCCCTCTTCAAATAGATGGCCTCTTTGACTCCCCGTTCAAACCAGCATTCCTCTCTATCAAGTATGCGCACACCCTCATCCTTGAACGAGTGGCCACTGGACTGTAGATGGGTGTAGACTGCAGAGTCCTGGCCTGATGCGTTAGCTCTTCTGTTTTGTGCCATCCTCTTGGCCAGCATCTATTTAGCTTCTCCAATGTACTTAACATGAGTTAAGAATAGATGCAAGAAATTTAGAACTGTTATAGGTCACTGAGTTAATCATATAAACAATAGGCCGTAATGTCACTTCCTGTTTATGTATATTAACCATACAGACTAGGTGTAGCTTCCCTTGGGTATAATCTGTGGTACAAAATTCTGTCAATAGCAGTGTCCTGTTCTAACAGCTCTATTCTTAACCCGTTGGTAGGCAGTAATGAACAATACATTCAGAACACTCATCATCACCGGCGGTCACTTGGGGGCAAGTATGACCATCCTCCCTCTGGGTCCTCAGGTGGGCATAGACGCCAATCCTGGAGCCGCGTAACGGGAGGACGCCTGCACATGACAGTTTTTTTTACATGGAATGGCTGATGCGCCTGCAGCCACTACACAGCGGGTGGCCAGAGTCTAATGGCATGGAGAACCAAGACGATTGGGGACCACCCTCTGTTGCAGCCTTCATCTGCCATCACTGCTGTTGTGACCTGGAGACATCTTCCAGCAGTTCTGCTGTTGAGGTGTTTGTTGGCTCATGCTTCATCTGGAACCTTCCCCTTGGAGGCCACCAAGAGCCAAGCCGCAGATGGCATAGCTTTTGGGATCATTGGTACATGCAAGCTTCTCCACCACGGTAAGGTGGCGATCCAGGAGAAGATTCAGAACACTATGAATTTTGTGGATAAAGTGAGGGATATCATTATGGGGGGAGGAATAAAACATTGGTCTCTTATGATGTTAAGTTTAAGTTTCTCTTCCTTTTGATGCATTCCTGTTGAAGAAGCAGTGGAGGTAGTCTGTATGAAATGGTAAAACATTTTTTTTTTAAAAACCGACCCCACCCTTAGTGATAGGACCACCCTTAACACTGACCAAGTGTGTCTGCTCCTGAAGCTGTGTCTTCAATCCACGTACTTGGATGATACTTCAATGATACTCAGATCTATTTCTCTGCCAAACCCAATAACCTGAATCAACTGTCCTCCCTCCATGATTGCTTAGCTGCCATCAAAGACTGGATGTCCCTTAATTTCCTCCATCTAAACCCTGACAAAACTGAAGATCTCTTAATTGGTCCTGAGAACTTTGCCATTGCAGTTGATCATATTATTGGTCCACTTCATTCAAACATCAAACCTGCCGCTAAAAATCTTGGTATCATCTTTGACCAGAATATGTCTTTTGATCACCATATTACTAAGCTTGTCCAATGCTGTTTTCTTCAGCTAAGAAATATTGCAAAAATCAGAAATATTTTGTCTTTTAAGGATATCAAAATATTAATTCACGCTTTCATTTTCTCCCATTAGATTACTGTAACTCCCTCTACTCTTGCCTCAACCAAGCTACTTTAAATCATCTACAGTTGGTTCGGTTCAGAATGCAGCTGCTAGACTACTAACTAGAACTTGCCGTAGGTCCCATATTACCCATATTCTTGCATCCCTCCATTGGCTTCCCATAAAATTCTGAATAATCCAGAAGATCTTATTGACTACATTTAAAACACCACATGATCTTGCCCCCAATTACATTTCTGATTTTCCCATTCCTCACTCCACTTCCCGACCACTCCGATCCTCAAACCTCGGTCTTTTATCCATCCCCCACTCTAACTGCAAAACAAAAGGTGACCGTGCCTTTGCAGTTTTAGTGCCAATTCTCTGGAGTAATCTTCCCCAATACATTAATTTGCTGAAGGGAGGGAGGATGTGAAAAATGACAGATTAGCCTTCTCAGACATTGAAATTGCAGTTAGTGTTGGGGGATATTTGATTGTTGATGTTTACTGTAAACTAACACATACTGATTAGTACTTAAAGTTTGACTCTCATCATCCACTGGAGCACAAACTAGGAGTCATCAGGATGCTGTACCACCAAGCTGAAAACGTCCCCACTGACACAGCAGCAGGGGAAGTGGAGAAATCCCACATTAAACAGAACCTGGTTAAGTATGGTTATCCTAACAGGGCATTTGTCAAAGCCAGGAAGACACCAAAACAGTGCACCAGCCAATCGAAGGGAGGAGAAGGACAACAGCTGCCCAAGCGTAAACCAGTGGTGATTCTGTATGTGGCGGGAGTGTCGGAAAAGTTGAGACACATACTTTCCAAACACCATGTCTCAGTTGCTTTCAAACCCCAAAACATGCTGTGCCAGAAACTGGTCTGCCGCAAGGATCAGGTCCCCCAGCACAAACAGAGCAACATAGTGTACGCTGTTAAGTGCTGGGAGGATTGCCGTGACTTGTACATTGGGGAAACTAAACAGACGCCGCAGGCCAAGAGGATGGCAAAACACAAAAGACTTACTGCATCAGGCCAGAACTCCAAAGTCTACACCTATCTACAGGCCAGTGGCCTCTCTTTCAAGGATGAGGATGTGCACATCCTTGATAGGGAGGAATGCTGCTTTGAACGGGGAGTCAGAGGCCATCTATGTGAAGAGGGAACGACCATCCTTGAACCTTCATAGCTGCCCTCACTTCATTCCTTGCTAATCCACCGTACTTCCTGATTCACTATTCCTACATCATCCAGCCATCTGTCTCTCTCATTTTCTTCATTACCTTAAAGCCCCTTAAAGTACTCCTTCCACCTTCCGGACTTGGAAGACAGCGGCACAAACTCATGTTTGCAGCGGCTTCACCCAATATCGACTATGCAGTGTCTTTGTCCACGTCTACGTCTAAGTTTGTGTCATCGTGTGAAGTTTTTATTTTGATCATCGATTTCGTTAATGGCTAGGAGAGCTGGCATTAGATCAGCTGAGAGAGCTTTGTCTACTGCGTCCTGTGGGCCCAGGGACCACAGCCCTGCCTGGAGCTGTACCCGAGAGGAAACACAGAGGTAGTCTGGCAGCAGCCTCGCTAAGCGTCGACTATGCGTCTGGCTGGGACAGCTTGCATTGGATTGGCTTAGGGAGCCTGGTCTGCAGTGTCCGGTGGGCCCAAGGACCATGGCCCTACCCGGAGCTGTGTCCGAAGAGGAAACACCAAGGGCGGTCTAACAGGACACAGAAGTGGGGCAGGCTAAGCTAACTGCTAGTCCATGCAGACTGGGGGTTCACACAGTCATTCTGGCTGGCGTTCGTTCTCTGGACAGTGGCATTTTTGGACTGTGTTGCACTGGGTGGACTGTGTTGTTAACGGGTTTTTTTTCCCTTTGTTGTCTCGGTTTCTGTGTGTTTTTGGTGGTGTTGTTTTTGGAAAGTTTTGGATATGTGTTTTTGTCTTCTGTGTTGCAATGTTGTGGGCTGGGGGAAACAAAATTTTGTTTCTTTTTGTGTATGCAAGTACATGAAATGAAATGACAATAAACTGTTCCTGATTCCTGATTCTCATACACTCTCCACATTTCCATCTCTATCCTTCATCAGCCTAACCTGTTGCACATCCTTCCCAGCTCGCTCCCTGTCTAGCCAATTGTTACAAATCCTTTTTGCCTTCCTTGGTGTCCAACCTTTCATAAAACTTGCCATACACCTTTTCCTTTTTGTTACCTCACTTATTTTTACTGCCTCACTTATTTATACTACATGTTGCTTGTTCTTGTTTTCATCTTGTTTTTTTAATCATTTACCTTGTCTAGTGTTGCTGGTGTGAGAGTCACCAAACGAAATTTTGTTGTGTGCGCACAATGACGATAAAGTATCTTACCTTATCCTTTGCCTTCACCACCTCTCTCTATGCCTTATACCTCATCTCCTTGTGCTCCTGTCTACTTTCTTAATCTCTCTGACTATCCCACTTCTTCTTCACCAACCTCTTCTTCCGTATACTTTCCTGTACTTCCTCATTCCACCACCAAGTCTCCTTGTCTTCCGTCCTCTGTCCAGATGACACACCAAGTGCCTTCCCAGCTGTCTCCCTCACCATTTCTGCAGTAATTTCCCAGCCATCTGGCAACTCTTCACTACCACTGAGTGCCTGTCTTAGCTCCTCCCTGAACTCCACACAACAGTCTTCCTTCTTCAATTTCCACCATTTGACCCTCGGCTCTGCCTTCACTCTCTTCCTCTTCTTGATTGCCAAAGTCATCCTGCAGACCACCATCTGATGCTGCCTAGCTACGTTCTCCCCTGTCACCACCTTGCAGTCTCCAATCTCTTTCAGATTGCACCTCATGCATAAAATATAGTCCACCTGTGTGCACCTCCACTCTTATATGTCACCCTGTGTTCCTCCCTCTTCTTGAAATACATATTCACCACAGCCATTTCCATCCTTTTCATGAAATCCACCAGCATCTGTCCTTCCACATTCCTCTCCTTGACACCACACCCACGCATCACCTCCTCATCACCTCCGTTCCCTTCACCAACATGCACATTGAAGTCCACTCCAATCACCACTCTCTCCTCCTTGGGTACATTCTCCACCACTTCATCCAACTCACTCCAGAATTCTTCTTGTCTTCCACCTCACACCCAACTTGTGGGGCATATGCACTGACAATATTCATCAACACACCTTTGATTTCCAGCTTCATACTCATCACTCTGTCCGACACGCTCTTTACCTCCAACACACTCTTGACATACTCTTCCTTCAGGATTACCCCTACCTCATTTCTCCTCCCATTCGCACCATGGTAGAAGAGTTTGAACCCACCTCCGATACTCCTGGCCTTACTTCCCTTCCACCTGGTCTCTTGCACACACAGTAGATCTACCTTCCTTCTCTCCATCATATCAGCCAGCTTTTTCCCTTTACCAGTCATAGTGCCAACATTCAAAGTTCCGACTCTAACCTCCAGACTCCTACCCTTCCTCCTCTCTTGCTGCTTCTGGACATGCCTTCGCCATCTCCTTCTCCATTGCCCAACAGTTGCATAGTTTCCGCCAGCACCCTACTGGCCAACAGTATTGGTGAAAATCATTGGTAACCCGGGCCTCAACCGATCCGGTATGGAAATCTGATTTATGATCCACATATTTATGGATCTACAAATTATATCCGCATATAATTAGTATGACTAATAATAATGTTAAATAAATACTTAGTTTGCTATGTGGCATTGTTTTAGTAAAGTGCTATATAAATAAAATTATTATTATTATCATTATTTAGCTGTGCACAAAAGCAAAGAGGCAGGCTGACACACAAACCCGATATGGAGAAGCAACAGGGTGCCATAAAAAGGGATAACATAGAAATGGCAATAAACCTTTGATGAATGTTATTAAGACCGTTATCTAATAATATCTTTTATAAAGACATAGAAATTCACTCGAGATCGAGTGCAAGAAAATGGGATTTTGATTCTTAAAGATCCAAGTGTAAAAGCTGGGTCATGATTACCCCTGACATATTGAAAAATATGTACATAGACTGGGTTAAATTAACTGCAGCTTCCTACATAATTACATAACCTCATATAACTACAGTTATACAATTATATAACTACAGCTTTCTATGTAATTACTAGTTATTGCATACCGTGGCATAAAAATGTATCCATGTCCCACTGGTACAATCTTCTGAACTTTGCCACCAAAGCCTTTCAAAAATCAATGGAAAACCTTTTATAATTACAGTACTTACCTAAAAGTGGCCTGCATCCTCCAATTTCCTCTTCATCTTTGATCAAAATTACCTCCGGGGTATCCTCTTCTGCACACTGACACAAAAACATAAGTATAGTCATACATGTGGGTGTAGATCATTGAAAACACCTGATATTATATGGTAGCCACTGTTCTTACCCCCTTTGTGGTGGCAACAGAAGAGTCCTCATTTGTTGATGGT
Source organism: Lampris incognitus (assembly GCF_029633865.1). NCBI lineage: Eukaryota > Metazoa > Chordata > Actinopteri > Lampriformes > Lampridae > Lampris > Lampris incognitus. The sequence continues at coordinate 14,879,502 of NC_079211.1, forward strand.
ACAGTTAAAGAAACAGTACTCCTGACATGTTTGTTGACCAGAAGTGGCTTTACAAGGACTTGCGGGGGAAAGCAAAGGACAGAATTTGAAAGTAAGGACCATAATAATAATAAATAATAACTACTTTAATTCCATCCTCTCTGGTCTTCCCCTCAAGTGTCTTCATAAACTTCAATTGGTCCAGAATTCAGCTGCCTGCATCATTACCAGAACTCCTTCCATAGATAATATCACTCCTGTTCTTCAGCAAGTCCATAAGCTCCCTGTTAAATACTGTGTCGACTTCAAGATCCTGCCTCTTGCCTTTAAGGCTCTTAATAACTTAGCTCCTTCATATCTTTCCAAACTCCTTCATATCCACATGCCCTCCTGCACTCTCAGATCCTCTTCTGCTCTCCAACTCCACTACACCATTGGCCCACTTGACTACCATGGGGTCTAGAGACTTCAGTCGTTCTGCCCCCTGCCTATGGAACTCTCTCCCGTAAGATATTTGCAATATTGACTCTCAACCTTCAAATCCTATCTCAAAATGCACCTCTTCAAATTGGCATGTTCAGTCTGATCCACACTTAACTTGAGTTTTGTGCAGATGATGATTTTATACGTATCTGTTATATATTAACCTTTTATTGCTTTGTTTTGATTTTATGCTGTCTGATACAGTGCTGCTTGTTTTTAACTGTGTTCTGTAAGGTGTCCTTGAGTGCTGTGAAAGGCACCCACAAATAAATGTATTCTTATTCTTCTTATTATTATTATATAGTAGTAGATGTAATAACCACAACAGTAATATACAAGGCTTGGCAATAATTCAGTTACTGTTTATTCAGTATTATTCCTGTTATTCAATTATTAGTTTATTGTCTTTCCATCGTATTGTATCGGGATGAAAATTGGATGTTGTCATATCGAAACACGGTTTTGTTGTCTGAATGAATGACAATCTATGACCAATGAACCTACTGAGTAAAATTTTCTCACAAAACGAGGTCGGCAATATTTGAGGGGGTCTCTAGTTCGGGCTTTGACATCACGCCTTATTAACATTGACAAAAAGTCCAACGTTAAGAACTTCAGACGAATTCTTAAACATGTTATTTTTGCATTACATGAGCAGACATCGTGACACACATATCGATATCGTGCAAACTTCCCTGATTATCGTGATAATATTTCCCAGCATAACAAACAAGCACAATACATAACCTAGTTTATAGATATAAACTCTCCTCGGCGGCGGCGGCGGCGGCGGGGGGGGGGGCGGTGTTAGGGAAACGTCAACTGTTTACAATGCTAAAATATGCTTGTGGTTTTCTGGGACTTACCGCTGCCATGTGGTTTCGTCCGGGGTTTGGAAACATTTGCCCTGGCCAGAGAAAAACGACTCGCCGGCCGCGAAACGTTCGTCCTGGTCTGAAGCCGCAGGGAAAAGAGCTCACTCCTCATCACCTTCATCCTCATCCTCAACATTTCGTTTTCTTTGAGGCTTTGGGTTATTTGCAGACGCAGGGCAGCCGAGCTCGCAGAGAAGAGTTGGCAGATTTCTGCCACTGCCGCTTTTGCCAGTACGTCCATTATCGACACAAGCTGCGCCTCTAAAGTCATTGTGGTCGGCGACATGTTTGTTGACATGTTTAGTTTCGTTGCCAGGGAGATTTATGTGCGAAATGAATGAATGCCGACTTCTTCTCCCTTTTTCCCTTTTCTTTTCCCTTCTTCTTCCGCTTCTTCGCTGGTTCTTCTTCTTCGTCTTGCATTTTAAAGGGAGCTCTGGCATCCAGCGTTGAAGTGCGTTGCCGCCATCTACTGCTCCGGAGTACGGATAAAAGCACTGCGGACGCATTTTGTGCACTTTCGTGATCGTGAGTCTAACAGCATTCCCGTGCTAGTTTACCTCATCTGTGTTTGAGTCAGTGTCACTCCAGCTCTCAGTGAAATTCCCGTTTTTCTTCAGCGTATGAACTCATTAACTTCCATCTCAGTGCAGCCTCAAGTAAGACTTGCTCAATCTCTCTGTTGCTCCATCTCTCTGTTATTGTTATGAAAAACATCCATCCATCCATTATCCAAACCGCTTATCCTGCTGTCAGGGTCGCGGGGATGCTGAAGCCTATCCCAGCATTCGTTAGGCGGCAGACACCCAGGACAGGCCGCCAGTCCATCACGGGGCCGACACATACCGAGGAACAGTTTAGCATGGCTGATTCACCTGGCCTCCATGAGGGGGGCCCCACACAGACACGGTGAGAATATGCAAACTCCACACATAGGACGACCCCAAGGTTGGCCTACCCCGGGGGTCGAACCCAGGATTTTCTTGCTATGAGGTGACCGCGCTACCCACTGTGCCACCGTGTCGCCGTTATGAAGAACATTTTTTCCCCTAAATCCTTTCACTTACGCCTGTGTTTTTAATGAAGTCCATGAGTATTAGATGGTGCTGTTGCTTAGGCAATGCTGTCCATAATCTGAACAAAACTGGTGTCTCTGAGTCCAGCCTCTCTCAACTCTGTATTCATCAATCCTCTTTCTCTGCGAATCCTCCCACAGTGCATTCCAACGTGTTTTAGTTTCTTCCATTTGACATAAATTACGCAGTCACGTTGCATGCCATTCAACGGGGAAACAGTGATTTGCAATTAAGCAAAAGAAAATGTTGCGAATAAACCTTAAAAACAACTGTAACTAGTTATTTTCTTGCCCGGTGCGGGATTCGATACGGCGAGTATTGTACCACAAGGCGACGTCACTAACCGCTCGGCTAAAGGGTTTGAACCATAAACCTGGGGTTAACGTATTTTATTACTAGTTTACACAACGTTTAAACTGAAGATTCACTCTTACTTTTACAATATTTAATGAACTGTAGGCTCTGTTCAGTGGAGTGTTTCGTCTTGCTTTCGACATAAATTCTGGTTTATATATATATTGTAGCGAAGCTGTAAAAATGGGGCAAAAGGGACTGCTAGGGTGCGGGAAAGAAGGGAAAAAGAAAAGGAGGAAAAGGAAGAAAAAACATACAATATATCAATTTCTTCTCTACTCATTTATCTTTTTGACATTGTTTTCACACACTTCCGCACTTATTGCAAGGGATAGCATCACTTTTATTTTCACATCCCTTGCGGGATTCGAACCTATTCTGTGGCAAGATCCTACTGTACCGCCTTGCACACTCCTATAGCCTACTGTAGGTGGCAGCATGCACCAAAGCAATGCATTAACTGCCAACATAGATCCTAACAAGGTCCGAACAGGTCCGGATGACGCAACCGGAACCTTTCCCCGACCGGAACACATTTACCGTGACTGCAGTAAATTTGTTCCGGCCGTGGGAAAAGTTCCGGATCACGCGACAATGGCGTTCTAATCAGCTGTTCGGTAGTGTTCGGTATGGGTTAGAATTTTCAGTGGCAGCGTTGCTAGGACCTCTAGTGGTTGGGCGGTTGCAGTGATTCAAACCCTTCGTTTGTTCTCGCTTTCTTCACTCCTTTCTTCACTCTAGCTCGCTCGACTACTGCTGCGCTCTGTCGCTGAAAGCGTCAGGATCAAAAGTTATTAAAAGAATTTTGATCATCAAAAAAAAAATGCAAAAGTCAACAGCTTCCTCTAGGTTGCAGTCAAAACAGGAAGTGCTGCATGTAGATGTGAGTCATGCATGCGCGACCGTAAACTGTTTACCCAGCTGTATTATATTATGAAAATAAAGACATGGGCCGCATAAAAAACCTTTTGCTTGTTGGAAAGAGCAAGTTTATATTTGTCACTTGTGCGAGGGTTCGACTAGGAGGCTGTGCATCCACAGACTGACAGGCATAATATTGTAAACTACTAATAACACATGTTAGTCCGCAGCTAACGGATCTGACCCTTTAGCCGAGCGGTTAGTGACGTCGCCTTGTGGTGCAGTACACCCCGTATCGAATCCCGCACCGGGCAAGAATATTACCGGTTACAGTATTTTTATTAGGTGCATCTTTTATTTTAAGTGCTGCATATTAAACCCCTTCTTTAAATTTCCTTTTCATCGACTTGGGCATTGTGCACAAGCCTTATAATGGCGTGAAAAACACTGACAGAAACTGGACAGCTGGAGGCTTGGTTTTGCTTTGGGAAAAATGCACAAAAAAAACCTCTCTTCTCCCCCCACTAAATGCACCAGCTCAATCAGAAAATCACAGACCTTAAAAAAAGAATCTCTATGCTCTACCAAATACAAGAGGATGAACAACTTATTGACACTCTTTGCTGCTTCCCAAGCTGATGTCCCGGACCTGGCAGATGATCAGAACCAGGGACATGAAGCGTGTTGCAGAGCAGCTTTCGGACATAATGAGAGCCCCATGCTGATGACTATGCAGACACTATTCCTTGGTCCAACCCAAACTCACTTGAGACTGACACCACAATGGTTCTGGATATGTGCTATTGGCTAAACCGGGGGACAAGACCAAAGACCTGTCCTACCCATGCAGTGTCAAAACCTTAGCTCTGCACAGATATTGTCTGGGGTAAAAGAAGAGTCCGACACAACAAGTACAGTAACAGTTCCATTAATGTCTCACCAGACGTTCGGCTGGAAAACAAGTATATTGTTTCGGATGAGCTGCCTGTCAGCGAGCCCAATGGTAATGCCACAGCTAGCGTTAGAGCCAGACAAGGGGCCTGTGTCTGGTCCAATCCCCACTTTAGTGAAGGGAATTGAATGTTTCAGCCACTCGCTGGCATTAAATACCTGGTTTTCTTCTGCATGCACTGCTCAAAAACTGAGCTTCACTGACAACTTCAACCTATTCTGGGAGCAAAAACAAAAAACAAATTTTTTTTAAGGGTTCATTTAAACAGAGTGTGGGGGGGGGGGGTCCAAATGCTTAGTGCCAACTTAACCTATGGCCTCCAGCATCCCACTGCTGATATTTGGAAAGGGTCAGGAAAATCTGGGAAAAGTAGAGCAATCTTTTCTAACCAGGACAACAAGGACAACACCATGGATCATTCCCAGCCCCCAGCCCCCCCCCACCTCTCAGATATCTCTCACAAAAGCAAAGGATGCAGATAAAAGCTGCTAAATGAAATTGTAGAAGGGATTGATGAGATGTTCCTATGTGGCACCAAAAGTGAGGGCAATCTCCCTGTAGTCAGCATTAGAGGGCATGCTGACTACTAGGACCGACTGGGTCCTTACCCCCCTCCCCCGCCCCCCCTTCAGCTCATGTCTCCCTCTGCTTACTGGGTATAGACCCACTGCTGCTGATACAGACCACCCCAGACAGCGAGGTGCAGCTTTAAGGTCTGCAGTTGCTGTTTTGACCAGCTTCAGGAAGAACAAAGTGTACTGAAAGCATATAGCTCCTTTATCTAATCTGACTCCCGTTGCACGCCAGCAGCCACAGCCTGCTGCAAAAAAAGGGCAAATAATACCCTGAAAACACTAGATTTAGCTCTTCTAAACATCAGGTCTTTGGCCGGAAATTTTTTTTTCATCAATGATTTTATCATCAAGCACAATCTCAATTTTATCTTTTTAACTGAAACTTGTTTAGACCAAGATGACGGCACAACTGTTCTATTTGAGTCAACCCCTGCCAACTTCAGTTTTGTGAGCGCGACCAGAAAGCACAAGAAAGTAGGTGGAGTTGCCATTTTGTTAAATGAGCCACTCCAATGCAAGAGGCTATCTTATGGAAACGTCGCTTCTTTTGAATATGTGGCTCCTCAATTGAATTCCTCTTCTGGAATTATATTTCTAAACATCTATAGGCCACCTAGTATACAATGCAAACTTTTTGATGACTTAACCGAACTGCTGTCTATAATCTGTACTGACTTTGACTTTGTAGTTATTGCTGGTGATTTAAACATCCATGTTGATAACCCCCAGGACAGAGGAACTAAAGAACTTGTGTTGTGTTCTTGATAACTGTGGACTGACTTGGCATGTGACGGGAGCCCACACACAACAAGGGGCACACTCTGGACCTAATTATCTCCAAGGTGCTGAACATTTCTAAGGTTGTGGTGACTGATGTTGTTCTCTCCATTCACTCCTCTGTTTTCTTTGAGAGTACTATCTCTCCGTGCACACAAATGTTCAAACAGAGGTAATCACAAAATGGCATATCACTGAAAGCACCAGTGAAATTCAGGCTTTCTCTTCCACACCCGCACTCTCTTGGGTCTCAGTTAATGAGCTTTTAGGTCATTTCAATTCTTAAGTTACAGATGTCATCGATGCCATTGCACCCACTAAGGTAAAGGTGGTCTCTGGTAAGAAAAGATCTCCATGGAGATGTGCCACGCTGGCCAGAATAGAAAAAAGAGTGTCGTAAAGCTGAATGCAGGTGATGGAAAACAAATCTTACTGTTCATTATGACATTGACAAAGAGAGACTGCATTTATAATTTGGAACTGAGAAATGCAAGGCCGTCCTACTTCTCTGCCGTCATTGCCAAAAACAATAATAATGTACATGCCTTGTTTGCTATTGTCGACAGGCTAACAAACCCTCCTGTGGCAGTTATCTCTGAATTTCTATATATTCTATGAATATGCCCCCTTCTTCAATGACAAAATTCAGAAAATTGGACAGGCAGTCAGTCCCTCCGTAGTAGTTACAAGTTGTTGTCCCTGTGTCCACCTAAAATCAATTCACATAGCATGACACAATTTGATCCCATCAACCATAAAAACTTGGAGGACACATACTATATACATCTGAAATCCCCCTGGCTTGATAGTCTGCCAACAGGCTTTTTCAAAAATGTTTCTAATTGCATGGCCTCAGATCTACTACAACTTGTTAACATGTCTCTTCTCTCAGGTTTCTTCCCACAGGCCCTGAAAACTGCAGTCATCAAGCCACTCTTATATAATAATCTACACACTTCACTAATGGACAATTATAGGCCCATATCAAACCTCCCGTTTCTAAGTAAAATCATTGAAAAGGGCGTTTTCCAGCAACCCCCCTTCAACATTTTTTTCAAATACTGCTAATAATAATAATAATTATTATTATTATTAATAAGAATAAGGGGTGGCATGGTGGTGCAGTGGGTAGTGCGGTCGCCTCACAGCAAGAAGGTCCTGGGTTCGAGCCCTGTGGTAGTCCAACCTTGTGGGTCGTCCCGGGTCATCCTCTGTGTGGTGTTTGCATGTTCTCCCCGTGTCTGCGTGGGTTTCCTCCGGGTGCTCTGGCTCCCTCTCACAGCCCACAGCCCTGTAGGTCAGGTGAATCAGCCGTACTAAATTTGCCCTAGGTGTGAATGTGTGTGTGTGTGTCTCCCCGACTGCCACCCAATGACTGCTGGGATAGGCTCCAGCATCCCCACGACCCTGAGAGCAGGATAAGAAGTTTGGATAATGGATGGATGATAATAATAATAAATGATAAACTTTATTTATATTGCACTGTTCTAAACAAGGCTATACTGATAATTAAGAACCTAGAAGACCGGCCACTGCTTCAATTATTACAATATTTCCTCACTGTCCCCTTTCTTTAGAGGAAGAAAAGTTGATTGATCTCCAACAAATAGCCTAAAACATAAGGATTTCACATTTGCTCGCTTTGCTACGTTAACACAGCTCTAATGCTGTTTTACTCTTAAACCGTTCATAATCCATTACACTGTTTTCATAAATCATCTCGTTCATCGTCATGCTCTAGGATAGGACTGTAGTGGTGACGCCAAATTACACAACTCAGTGATTTACTGGTAACACATGCTCTATTTTCATCGATCAAATTATCCCTTCATTTATTGCTCATAACGAATGCAGAACAAATGGAAAAAAATAAACATGTTCTGTTTTACGTGCTCAAAACAAACTTGCATAACATCACATCAGAGAAATCTACAATCTATCAGACACCATGGAAAACTGAATTGCATTGCACTCGTGAAAACTGGACGTTGCAAAATGATAAATTTACAGAATTTGAGGGGAGAAATAGGCCGAATACATCACACTCACACTGGGCGCTCATAACCCAAGACGTGTGCCATTGTAAGACTTAACTCATTTTATCAATAGGCGTACCATTTTGGTCTTCACAGTCTCTTTGTTTTCTAACATTTTCCATCTAGGCCTCTGCTCCAACTAATGGTCTCTCACCTCCCTGCTTTTCTTCATTCAGCCCCTCTCCCTCATTTCCAGAGCTCGTCTGTGTATCCCCCTCTTCCTCAGCTTCCTTTCTCTCAGCCTTTGCCCCCTCACCTCCCTCTTTCTCCCTCTCTTGGCTGTCTCTGATTCCGTTCTCGACAGCCTCCCCCTCCTCCTTCTCGGCAGTTGCCTCTTCTGCCTCCTCTCCCATGCTTTTCCCTTTATACCCTCCCTCCTTTGTACCCCTTTCCTGCTCCTCCTTCTCCTTCTCTTTATCTCTCCTCTCCTTCTCTATTTTTGAGAGGCTCTGGCAGAGGGACTGGACATAAGTGAACACACACATCGAGTCCGGTCGGTTCCCCATCATGAGCATATCATCTACATCCAGCAGGGGGCAGCAGTCCGCGAGGGACCTGCGAAGAAGTGGGTCGGGGGGATAAGGGGTGGTGTGACAGGAAAACCAGGAGAAAGAAATGAAGAAAATTTGAAAATATGGTAGGAAAAAAATGGGCAATGCACACCAAATTTCTTACGAGGTGCAGTTTCTATGAAAACAACAACAGAAGAAAAGAAAGAATCGCATACTCTGTTCTAGATGCAATGGAATTCACTAGACCAACGTTTCAGCCAAAGCCTTCATCTAGAAACCATAAAACCACTACTTAAAAAGGTAATATGGCTGATTATCTGACACTTGGTGCCAGTCACCAATGATATATACAATATTATACAAAGTCCACGAAGAAAAACAACAACAATCATTTGCCTAAATTAATCTGTGTCATGGCCTCTAGAATACAACAGCACATAGAACTAGAGTCTTCGATTCTTTCTTTTCTTCTATAGACACTCTTGTGAAAATAGTTTGATAGCAACATTTCGAAATCAAGATAGAGAGAGAAAGAAATTCATACTCTGCCGTCCTGAAGGCCAGGCTGAAATTCTTCTTCCTCTCCTCTGGTTTCAGGGAGCTGTAATCAAAAGCGTCGGGGAAGAAACGGTGGATCAAAGCACAGAACGCCAGGCCATCACACCAGGATGATGAGAAGTTCTCTATGCTGACTCCCTGAGGAGGATGAGAAGACAAAAAGATGTTCACCGAAGGGAGGAATCAGCAATGTACACATAGTAAGGTGTGGCCATGCACCCAAACACCGAGTGCAGACCAAGTCTTTAGGACGAGTCAAAGTCAAGTCCGACACCCAAACTTGTCGAGTCTAGGTCAAGTCCAAGACTTTTGGTTGGCAAGTCCAACTCAAGACCGAAACTTAAATAAGACCAACACAACAGAAGTGCTAATCCAATTAAACACTATGAATGTAATTGCAATAGTAAATCTTAGTAAATATCAAAATTTCCCTCCATCTCTGCCAAGGAAGGAGATACTAGTTTTCCAACACTTCAGATGACTAAGATAATAATAATAATAATAATAATAATAATAAAAGAATCAAAGCACATTACATTGCACTTTTTTGACCTCCCCAGCCCTGAGTTTATTTCAAAAAGAAAAAAGAAAAGAAAATCAAACTCATGTCCTCAGTCCACACTGTGAGACAGAGTCAAGTCTGACTCACTGTGTTGTGAAATCCAAGAAAAGTCCAAGTCCTTCAAAACGTGGACTTGAGACTGAGTCCATGCTCGAGTAATACAACCATAGCAAGGAGCAAAACTGGGGACGTTTGTGAAACCCCCCTCAAAAAAAAAAAAAAGATCAGTAAACCTCCCACATGTACATCCATCTTCACTGACCACTTCTCGGGAGTTTCATCTTCAGGTAAAGGTTGGATAATTGGGAATTCTGCCAGCAGTTTGTGATTAAACTTACATTTCGTTTTTGATGAAGCCATTGCTATTCATGGCTGCAGAGACCTTGTGGCATTGTAATGTTAGTAGGCTAAGGGCGCATGAAAGACTATACAGGAATTTCAGTCATACTTAAAATGGCTTTCGTGTAAGTTCAAAAGTCTTTTTGAATAAGAATAAATATATTGGACTATTAATTTACACTTACAATAGTGAAAAAAAAGAAAACGTTTCAATGGGCCCAGTCACCCTAACACTTGTATTCATACTGTAGTGAATTCGGGGGGCAGCCGGGAACCGCCGCAACTGGGACGCGAACCCCGGTTTCCCGCACCACAGGCGACTACGTTAACCAGTCAACTAAAGGGTCCGACCCAAAGGGCTGGCGAGTATACGGATCCGTGGACGTTACACTACCCCACCCCTCCGGGAAGCGCAACCCCGCGTTTCAGCATATCAGCTCCCCCACGCCTCTGGGCGCACACGCTTCCGATGGCCTCACGGTCTCACTATCCCACGTCTGACACCAATGTAGCGAATTCGGGGGGCAGCCGGTACGCGAATCCGGGTCAGACCCTTTAGTCGGCTGGTTAGCGCAGTCGCCGGGTTCGCGTCTCGGTTGCGGCGGTTCCCTGCTGCCCCCTGAATTCGCTACAATACTATTTATACTGTAGCAAATTCGGGGGGCAGTCTGGGAGACCGTCACCACAGCTGGGACGCGAACCCGTGTCTCCTGCTCCGCAAGCGACAACGTTAACCAGTCGACTAAAGGGTCCAACCCATTAGTCAAGGACAAACGTGTCTACTCAACCCGGTATCACGCCAAAGCGTGTAATACACCCGCTGGTCCAGCGTGTCAGTGTCACGGTTTGTCTCGCTAAGGCGTGTAAAGTACACGCGTGTATGAAGGTGCAGTGCCAGCAGGGGGCGATGATTTAGAGGTGAAGGCAGGTTAGGGTTAGGGTTAAGGTTAAGGTTAGGGTTAAGGTTGGGTTAGGGTTAGGGTTATGGTTACGGTTAGGTTTAGGGTTGGGTTATGGTTAGGTTAGGGTTATGGTTGGGTTAAGGTTAGGCGAGGGATTTTGGAAAATGCTGTACGCTTCTTTTCCTCCATGGGGAGTTGCTGGCATTGAGTTAATCATCGCCCCTTGCTGGCACTGCACCTTCATACACGCGTGTACTTTTCACGCCCGAGCGAGGCAAATCGTGACACTGACATGCTGGACCAAAGTGTATATTACACGCTTTGGCGTGATACCGGGCTACGTTACACTACCTCCCTCCTTCGGGAACCGCGCCCCCGCGCTTCAGCATATCAGCTCCCTCACGCCTCTGGGCGCACGCGCTTCCGATGACCTCACGGTCTCACCATCCCACTTCTGACACCAATGCAGCGAATTCGGGGGGGCAGTCTGGGAGACCGTCGCCACAGCTGGGACGCGAACCCGTGTGTCCCACTCCGCAAGCGACAACGTTAACCAGTCGACTAAAGGGTCCGACCCGTTAGTCAAGGACCAACGTGTGTACTTATCCATGCACGTTACAATACTATCTTTTATCATGGCCGGCGTTGGGGGCGGGCCAGACTCGGCTGTACCGGCTTATTGCCCGCTGACAGTGGCCCCGCCCTGACATATAAACCCGTTTGTGCTTGATGTTATTTTTGACCTGTCACAGCGGCGCATCACTTGACTCGCGTTTTGAATTAAATTGGCGAGTGGAACTAGCCAACAGTGTCGGAACGGAAGACCGCCACTTCATCGATAAGATCGCAATGGACATCAGAAATTAGTTTTCCAAACCCCCCCCCCCAAAAAACCCTATCTCAAGCAGCACATCATCAGCATCCTCACTCTCCATGCCACCAGTGCTGCCACCAGCCTGTGAGCCCTCCAACTTATTGTTATTGTATTACAATGAGTAGTATTAGTATTATAACAACAATACTAATATAACATATAATTACAAAATGCTTTTTATTAACGAAAACATTAAAGTGCTGTGTAGTGTGGCATTGTGTATGCAGTGGTGCTGCTGTGGAATGATGCGTGGAATGATGGCACTTGGACGGTTGACTCCTCTTGGCCAGATCTGGGCCAGAACCAAGCCATAGCAATGCCGCATGTGCCACATATTTGTCAAAGGTGGCCCATATTTGTTTTATGATATTTGGGCCATATTCACCATTTACCACACGGGCCACTTCAGGGTCACATCCAGGTTACATGTTGCCGAGAGCACCGTGTCTTTGCCAAAAACGGCCCACATTTGATTTGGAATATTTGGGCCATATTTGCTATTATACATGTGGGCCACTTCAGGGTCATATTCATTCTGTCAGGGCCAGAAGAAGGCCATCAGTGCCACATCATTGCCTGAAGTGGCCCACATCTGGATGCTATCTGGGCTGAAAATCCAATGCCCATCCTGTTGATCTGCTCTAGCGCCGGGTCTGCTTATAAGTCTGTTGTCCCGTATGTAGAGAACACAGGAAGCATTATTTTAGAGCTCTCCAACAGCAAATAGCGGCTCTCTGCTAATCTCACCTCATAGTTGCGTGTCTTGTTGTGGCACCACTGAAGCACCTTCTGCTTAATCGATGCCCCGGTGGCGGCCGCCATGGATGACCTCTGAACTTTAAAGTTGCGGGGTATCGGTGTCCTAGAAATGTTAACAGATTCCAAAACCTGTACATGTTATAAACAGGTCTTCGTTTTTTTCGACTTATTCTATAAATGACTGTGTGTCGAATTTCTCTAAGTTCCGCCTTGTTCTGTTCAACAAGCTTTCAAGATGAGCTCCACTGCTGTTATGCCTGAGATAAAGCCTTAGTGTCACATCAGTAGTGTAAAAATACTAAATTACCTGTAGCTAACTTCCCTCTGACCAGGGGTGAGTATGCCTGTTAATGGTTTCTTTAATACTGCTAAACTGAAAATTGTGCTCTTTCCACAAAGTGGAATCAACACAAGGCATTTCTGAAGGTCAAATCTGGGTCTGCATGGGGTCAAATCTGGGTCTGCATGCCCTCCAGTTGCCCTGTGAATCTTTTTTACAGTTTCCCCAACAACTAATTTTCGCTATTTCCCTTTCTTTTAGCCGTGTCTTGTTTTCTTTTTAACTAATCTAATTTGACTAATCCAGCATTATCAACTGTATGTTGCATCTAAGCTGCTCATCTGTAGCTCCTAGAGGAGCAATACTGCAGCTCAGTGTCACAGGAAGTTAAGACGCTTACTAAGCACTGATTGGTGGATCGCTAGTGTCAATCATTATTTTGCAAATGACCATTTGAGGGACAGAACATAATTTTTTGATAACTTACTCAGGTGCACCTTGTTGGAACTTGGCTATTATGTCATTTTTCTTAGATGCGCGAATGGATCTGGCCGAGGTCCTTGGCCGGGACAGAGGAAGAGGTGTCGAAGAAGAGGAAGAGGGGGGAATAGTGCCACCCTTTTTTTTGGTCTTCCCTTGTTTTTCTGCTTCCTTGATTTTCCCTTTGTCCTTCACTTCTCCCCCTTCTTTTCCTTTGGCTTGTTTTTTCTTGTTATCTGACCCCTTGGCTGGTTTTAAATCCTCACCTTTCTCTTTCCCCTCTAATTTATCCATTTCCTCCTTTTGTTCGTTCTCCGTCTTCTCTCTTCCATCGCCCTCTCCCTTTCTGCTCTTCTCCCCCTTCACCCCTACTTCTTTCGTGATCTCTCCATTCTTGGCCACCTCTGAACCTGTGCAGTTGTCGTTTCCTTCCTTCTCTCCTTCTCCTTCCTTCTCTTCTTCCCCTTCCTTCTCTCCATTCACCGGTATAGGATTGCATTCTTCTCTGTCGTGGGATGCTTCCTCTCCCTCAACTGCCTCAGCATCGCCTTCACCATCTTTCAGCACGGCCTGAGGTTTGTTCACATCTCCGGTGCTGACCTCCTCTGTTTCTTGTTGTGGCACGGTGTCCCCGCCGGTGCTGACCTCCTCTATTTTTTGTTCTGGCACGGTGTCCCTGCCGGTGCTGACCTCCTCTACTTCTTGTTGTGGCACAGTGTCCCCGCCGGTGCTGACCTCCTCTATTTCTTGTTGTGGCACGGTGTCCCCACCAGTGCTGACCTCCTCTACTTCTTGTTGTGGCACGGTGTCCCCACCAGTGCTGACCTCCTCTACTACTTGTTGTGGCACGGTGTCCCCGCCAGTGCTGACCTCCTCTACTTCTTGTTGTGGCACGGTGTCCCTGCCGGTGCTGACCTCCTCTACTTCTTGTTGTGGCACGGTGTCCCCGCCGGTGCTGACCTCCTCTACTTCTTGTTGTGGCACGGTGTCCCCACCAGTGCTGTCTTCCTCTACTTCTTGTTGTGGCACGGTGTCCCCGCCGGTGCTGACCTCCTCTATTTCTTGTTGTGGCACGGTGTCCCCACCAGTGCTGTCTTCCTCTACTTCTTGTTGTGGCACGGTGTCCCCGCCGGGGCTGACCTCCTCTATTTCTTGTTGTGGCACGGTGCCCCCGCCAGTCTCCTCAGCTCCTTCCACCCCCTGATCTCCATCTCTCTCCTGCACTTCACTCCCCTCCTTCACCACCACCTCCATCTGCAACAACACGGAGCGGAGTTAGGTGATGAGAAAAAACAGCACACTGCTAAAACGATGATAGGGAAAGAGATCTGGCTGGGGTCCTCTTTGACGCGACATATATCGTTTCATTTCAATAGCACTTTTTGTAGAAGTCCTCAAGATAAATCATCTTGCCTTTTTTTTATTCTGGCATCAGCAAAGTGCTCTACCATGCAAACCACTTTGAGGCTTAAAAGTCCCACTTTGGGATTTTTTTGTTTTTTGGAGCATCTCCCTCATAGGGATAACATTTGGAAGGATGGGGATTTAAGATGAAAAAAGAACAACCAGTCTTCCTATAACGAGTTATAAAACTGAACCCTGACATCGAACCAACACCATCAATAATTTTACCCCTTGGTTTGGAGCCTTTTTTGAAAATGTCACTGATTTCAAATCTAGTATTGAAAAAAAACACAACACCACCCTCGTCACACAAAGAGAGTATATTGTGCTCTACAATATCACTGTCACTTCTTCTATATTTGCTCTGTTTACAGGAAGTGACGAGCAGTCCGAGGTGTCAAGCCCAGGCCTTGTGCACGACAGTGACTCATCACAGGTTGTAGTTGTGCACGTTGTGTAACCCGCGTGTCTGCGAGTAGAGTGCGACATTCTTCGGTCACAGTTTGAAGTGAGAACAGGTGTAGCGGAGCCTACATGGACACGGCTACTGCGGTACTGTGTCTTACACCTGCCATTGCCGCAAATACTTCTAGTGTCTGTTCACGGGGCAGAAAATAGCTGCAGCCAAACATGAAAACCTTCTGTGTGATATTTCACATCTACACAAATGTGCACGCACGCACACACACACAAACACACACACAAAACAGACCTCGTTGCTGTTGTTGTTGTCATCAGTATGACTGTTTGTGTCTGCAGAGGGTTCTGGGCAGGGCGACTCTCCCTCCATGTCCCTCGGAAGGTTTTACGTCTCTTTGTCCAACCTTCGATGCAAACGAAGACCTATATCAAAACAAAATAAAAATCAGTGACAATGCTTTATTTTGTTTATCAGTAATCCAGCAGGACCTTTACACGATGACCTATCGGGACCTTTACATGATGCACGGTCACCTTCAGTCGGACCGAGAAGTTTACATGCAGTCATTAACTGTCCAACCTCCTCTGTGTGACGTCAGACTGGGCGTCTGTCCCACTGCTACAGTGTTACTCCTGCCTCTGTCTGTCTCTCTCACTCACTCTGTCTGCTTCCAGTCTGTCTCTGTCAGTGTGTGTGTGTGTGTGTGTGTGTGTGTGTGTGTGTGTGTGTGTGTGTGTGTGTCGGTCGGTGGGTACCGTCCCCTCTCACCCCCTCTCCCCCTACTTTGCGAGGATTCCTTGCAACTTTATCGGACCTTCCAGACAACACTGCGTCCCGAAATAGAGTCCCAGTGACACGAGCGCGGCCAAGTCGTGCAGACAGCTGCATCTGCTGTGGAAAACCGCGCGTTACGCTCACGCGTACAAAGATGCCCGTTTCCACGCCGACGGACATGCTGCTGCCCGCAAGTGCACACAGCGGTGTACGCTGGCACCCGATTCCTGAAGAACACACAAGTGCGGCACCTTGGCAGCCTCCCCCGCAGGCCGCTGTTTTCCAATATGACAATTGTGGTAAAGAGTAAGTCATGTAGTGCCGCCGCCGATGTCTCCCCCTTTAAAGTCTGACGAGCTAGCATGTTTAACAGAAGTCCGGACGAGGTTCGGTTCACTCAGCTTTGGTACCAAAACGGACAAAAGGGGGTAAGGTTGGAGATAACTGGAGGTCTTATTTTTGGGGGAACTTGTGGCTCATCTGTCAGAACGGCAAAGCAATGAAAGAGTGAGATTGAACGTCGGTGACAGTAACTGAAACCGCAATCAGAGCCGCTAGCACGCACACACACACACACACACACACACGCATGCACGCACACACACACACACACACACACACACAGAAGCTGAACAATAATGAAGTGAGAAGGCAGGAGAATGATTTTACCTGTTGTTTGGCCTGTAGCCTGTAATGCTCCGGTTATCAGGGGTCAATGTATGTCCTCTCTGTCTCTCTCTCTCTGTCTGTCTGTCTCTCTCTCTGTCTGTCTCTGTCTGTGTGAGTGTCTCTCTCTTCTTCTTCTGTCTCTGCCTTACGTTCTTTCTTTCTTAACTCCTCCTCACAGTCCTTAGATTAATGTCCCAGCATATGCCAAAATGACTTTGGTCCGACATGCTCTCTCTCTCTCTCTCTCTCTCTCCCTCCCTCCCTCCCTCACTCGCTCGGCCTCTCTCCCTCAGACACACACACACACACACACACACACACACACACACACACACACACACACACACACACACACACACACACACACACACTGCTTATTTGAATGGCCTAACTTCTCAACTCGCTGCCCCAGCTGAACACTGTATCTGCTCATTCAACGCAAAGCAGATGGATTTAAAAATAAACATCTATATCTCTCTACCCCCCACCCCTCCCCGCTCCCTTCCCTGTCATTATCTTCCTCTACCCCGACATCACCACCATTACTACCCTCTCTCTCTCTCTCTGTCCCTCTCTCCTCCTCAAGTTTTGGGGACTATAAATATGTCAGCACCTCCTTGCATACCCCCCCTCCCACTTTCCCTTGCCCAATTACTGGAGCCCATCTACCAGGAGACGATAGATGGATAGAGTCGTCTCTACTGGAGGGGGTTTCTTGCAAGGTGCAATTTTCATGCTTAGCTGGTTTTTGTACGTAGACGTTGTATTTTGTTGTTGCATGAAGTGATACAAAAAGAAGAGGATGACAAGTAAGAAAACACAGGTTGTGGTTGCCACTGTCGCCTCACAGCAAGAAGGTCCTGGGTTCGAACCCTGGGGTTGTCTAACCTTGGGGGGTCATCCTCTGGGTGGAGTTTGCAGGTTCTCGCCGTGTCTGCGGTGGGTTTCTCCGGGTGCTCCGGTTTCCCCCATCGTCAAAAAGACATGCATGCTAGGGGTAATACTCCTGTCTGTGCCCCTGACCCAGGCGATGGAAAGAAGAACTGGAGTTGGTCCCCGGGCGCTGCAGCTGATAGATAGAGAGATAGAGAGATAGATAACCAATGCACTAACCTACATATGTTTCCCTTTGAGTACATTAGGTTATGAAAATATGAATCTACTGATCAATCTCACAAATAATGCAGGGATTCATGAAGCTACAATTCCTACTGACTAATGGACTGACATAATGCACCAGTCAAGGGAGTGTGCACATGCATGTGAGTGTGTGTGTGTGTGTGTGCGCGCGTGTGTGAGTGTGTGTGTGTGTGTGTGCGTGTGTGCATGAATGGACAGGAACAAATGATGAAGTGTGTTGCCTGCTGTGCGATTAGCGCCCAGCGCTGTTGTTATTTTTGTCTTCGCCCAGGCTTCATCGCACATTCTTGCCTTTATTTTAAGTGTGGGTCTGTGCCACCGTGTCTTCCTCCATGGTCTTATCTAAATGTGTGTATGTGTGTGTGTGCACGTGCACATGCATGTGCGTGTCTAAATTGGCCATGTCCTCCATTGGTGGAATTTATATTTGCAAATCAAGCTTAACTCCCAAGGCCATCTTATATAACTATACAGAGTCCCCCCTCGAGCTCTGAGATATGACTACTGTCCAAAAGGGTGAGGTGACATCAGACCATGTTGTTGAGGGCTCCACTGTTGGAGTCACACCAAACAGGGGTTGTGAGGTACTGCCCAAGGAAAAGCAGACGCTATAAGAGGGTGTTTAGGGGAAAATGGAGTGCAACTGGTTTCCCTTTTCAGCCACCTGCTACCTACACAGGGCAGAAGAATGCCGAATCTGGCAATGGAGGAGAAAACTACAGCAGTAAGGCCTGGGAATACCAACTGAGTTCTGTGTTTAAATTTTTGTCACCACCATAAACGTGGATACTGTCGCCTCCTTAATAAATAGGCTATCAGGAGTCTCTGAGTCTTCCTGCCCTAGGAACTGCTGATTCAGTTCTACACTGCAACAATCCAGTCCGTCCTCTGCACATCCATCGCTGTCTGCTTTGGTTCGGCCACAAAACAGGACAGGGGACAGACTACAACGGACAGTCAGGTCTGCAGAGAAAATCATTGGTGCCAACCTGCCCTCCATTCAGGACTTGTACACCTCCAGACTCAGGAAACGGGCAGGCAGCATCACTGCAGACCCATTATCACACCCTGGTCACAACCTGTTCCAACTCCTCCCCTCTGGCAGGCGCTACAGAGCCCTGTACCCCAAAACAACCAGATCTAAAAACAGTTTCTTTCTGCAGGCTGTCATTCAAATAGACGCTTAACATTGTCAAATAAATCGCACCATTTTGTATCTACTGTACTGTACATTGGACGTATACTGGTATGCTCTGTCAGATCTGCCTAAGGCATGTATATGTAAGTAGCCCACTAACATCTGTTGCAGCGTCTCTGATATATTCCCTGCACCACTGCACTTTATCACCTCTTATTTCACCTGTATAAGTCAATCCTTGTGTACATATCTGAAGATTGTTGCGTTGTAGTGCTGTTATTCTATGTTAAGTACACTGAGAGAGCCACGAAACCGGAGTCAAATTCCATGTAAGCGCAAACCTACACGGCCAATAAACATGATTCTGCCTCTGAATTCATGTGCATGTCAGCTTTTTACCGCAAACTCGAGACATTTTGTGATGCCATGAGTTTGTTGGTAACAGTCAGAAGTAGTTGTTAGGGTGACTGTGACTTCACAGAGTAAGTGTTTAAATGCTGCTTTGGGTTTTTATCAGCACTAGCAACTGTTGTTGTTTTCCAGCTGTAAATCACCGCGCCGTACTTTGGGACTACACGCTGTGACTGACACGTGGTCCTTTGTTTTTACAGATTTCTGCAGTATTTCACGTTTTGCTGCATAGTTTTTTGGCAGTGATCTGTTTTTTCCCCTCTAAACAAGCGGGTTAAACTTGCCTCTGTCATTTTTATTTTCACATACAGTGACGTGCAGACGGATTTTGCTGCGGTTTGTGTTTTGACGTCATGTTCCCGTTAAGTGTTGCAAAGCTTTGGTGAAAGAGGTGCATTAATCACTTAGTGTTGACCCGGGCCCCAAGCTTCAAGTCCAGTCCAGTTTTATTTGTATAGCCCAAAATCACGCTGCAATCACAGAGGGCCTTTTCCTTAGCAGCACTTCCATCAATTAGTCACAAGGGGGCGCCAACATCCTGAAGTCGAGACTTCTTACATATTGACGGCTTGAAACGGACGTTTTAACAACATGCTCAAATCTAGTTTCCTGCAGGGTTTAATGGCACAAATATGAATAAAACGATTCTAAGTGGATTCTCAGCATTTCTCAAAGTCATAAAATAGCAAACTCAGCTCAGATCACGTCTGCTAAAGGTCTCCATTCAATAACAAAGTATACACCCCCCCCCCCCCCGTGTTTCGTATGAGTGCGGTAGGCAGGCGCGCGGATGGAGAGAAGTTGTTGGGTGAAGCGGAGGCAGTTGTTGTCTTTTACCTTGCGGGGGCGCAGCTGAGCGAGCGGCGCTGCCACGACCGCCGGGGCTCTGCAGGTGGGTCACCAGATTTACTACGGACCCCCGAAGAGACAACGGACGGCATTTAAACCAGACCCTGCAATGGGGAAACGGTAGGAGGGCACGCTTTCCTATTACTGTTCAACACGCCGGTTCAAACAAATGACAGAACGACGCACATCATCATCATCGTCATCATCATCATCATCACAGACTTGCGGAATTGAACTAAAGTTACATCAACCGGGTCGTTTATGTGCCAATGCATTTTTTTTTGTTGCATGATGTTGGTTGATTCTTCCCACCTCGCTTGACAAGTCGGAAGTGTGTCTGCTTCACGATCAACGGGGAATATCCAAGCGTGTTTCGTTATTGCACAGCTGTTTTCCAGCTGTACATCACCGCGCCATACTCTGCGAATGCATACTGAGACTGACACGTGGTCCTTCATTTTTGCAGATTTCTGCACTATTGCATGTTTGCTGCATAGTTTTGGCGGCGTTGATCTGTTTTCTCCTCCAGACAAGCGGATTTAACTTTGCCTCTTGTCATTCCCCCCCCCCACACGTGTATTTGATTATACAGCAATGTGCAAATGAGTTTTGCTGCGGGTTTGGTTTTGAAATCATGCCTCTGTGAAGTGTTGCATGAAGCTCAAAACAAGCTTAAGCCAGATCGTATGTAGACCGAGTGAGAGAGGACTGTGGTCAGTGTTACAAGCAAAGCAAAGATATGACGAAAGAGGCGCATCAATCACTAGTGTTGCCCCGCGCTCCAAGGTTCAAGTCAAGCCACATTTGAATTTGTAAAGCCCCAAATCACACTTCACCCACCGAGGGATTTACAATCACATCACATTCCCCAACACATAAGAACAGACTAAGTGGTAATGGTGCGACATCCGCTATCCTCTGACCCTCAGTTCAGATGAGGAAAAAAACACCTTTAAAAAAACTTAGCAGGAAAAAAAGAAAGCGAAAGAAAAAGAAAGAACAAAGATAAAGCTCAGGAAGCGCATCAGAGGAAGGATCTCTCCTCGTACACGCAACAGAAAAGCAGCAGCAGCAGAGTGTAAAATAGTTATGTATGACAATAACAGGAAGGTCCATCCCTCCACCTAGCCTGCAGCCAACACAAACACCCCCTGTTGTTTTCATCCTCATTCAAGTTAAAACGGGTTTCGCAGGTCTTTCTAGAAATCCCGCATGCTGTGCAACGCTAATGGCGACATGAAAGTTGGAGCAGTTGTTCCTTATCCGATGCGAGGGTCTAAGGACAGGATGTTGTGTTGTTGTAAAGCCCCTTGAGGCAAAGTTGTAATTTGTGATATTGGGCTATACAAATAAAACAGATTTGACTTAATAAGCCTGTTTAAGGTAACAACGTAGCTATTCTCCCAGCTCGTAGCATGAAAGGTAAGTATACACAATTACCTGTGACTGATCTTGTGTATCTGTGTGTTGTTACACTGTTACATGAATCTGGCGATGGACAAGATGTTATTCTAGCGAATTCGGGGGACAGTCGAGAACCGCCACAGCTGGGACGCGAACCCGGATCTCCCGCACCACGGGCGACTACCTTAACCAGTCGATTAAAGGGTTCGACCCACTGACCAAGGGCTAGCGAGTCTATACTAGTCATCCGTGGTCTTACACTACCCCCCTTTCGGGAAGCGCGTCCCCGCGCTTCAGCATATCACCTCGGTCACGCCTCTGGGCGCACGCGCTTCTGATGGCCTCGCGGTCTCACCATTCCACTTCCGACACCGATGTAGCGATTTTTTTTTTGGGAGGGGAGGGCAGCCGGGAACCGCCGCAGCCGGGACGCGAACCCGCGTCTCCCGCACCACGGGCGACTAAAGGGTCCAACCCATTAGCCAAGGCCTAGCGAGTCTACTCATCCGTGGCCGTTACAATAAGTCTACATTGTGATATGAGGAAAGATATCGTCTGGGATTTCTGTTGTTGTAATGTTGTGAAATACTTCAAATCGTTTTATTCCCTGTCTTAAAGGCTGCATTACAGCAAAGTTAGACTATTTTCTGAACTTATTGGCTGAGGGAATCGGTCATATCTACATTACTAATGACTATTTCAGAGAATTGTCTTGCGTGTAAACATCTTAGGAAACCACCAATAGTCAATAGTCGCCCCCAAAATAATGTCGCATTATCAGTCAAAAATATCTTGATACTGGATTTTGGCAATATTGCATGGGCCTAATTCAAACCACTTCAAAGCTGCACACCACAAAGAACCTTAATTGAAAATATGTCCCGGGACGGCAATTTGGCTGCCATTGTTGATCCCATTGTTGTTGTAGATGCTGGCGTGTTTAAACACACACGCGGTTAAATCTCTGTCTGAGATCATTAAAACCTCATTTCCTCCCTTGGTGTGAAGCGGTTACGACTTTCGGTTTGCTTTGAACACTGATGACGAGGATGCACATTTGTCTGTCAAAGTGACATTTCAATGCATTGCAACTGTGTGCATTCAAATTGATTTTAATCAACACATTCTCACTTCCAGCTCCTCACACGTGGACGCTTGGCCAGGACCCCTCCTCGTCACGCTGCAAAGCTCCGCGTGCCCCTTCTGCGTCAACTTTCAACATGGAGGGTGTGGTTGTTATTCGGTCTCGCCGCATATCCGTCAGCAGACATCCGGCTCACAGGGCACACAAAAAACAGTTATCACATATTCATGAACTAATTCTATCCTCTTCGAGATTATCCCGACTGTTTTTTAAAAAATTTTTTTTATCGAAGTACAGAGTCTAAATCTATTTTTTATCTGGGTGCATTCATTGCTAATGGTACTATGTGGTTAACATGCTAAGCTAACAGCTACAACCGTTAACTCACCGGAACATCAAACGTTCAGAGTCCTAAATAGGAAGTATCAGCTCCTCGGTCAACTGTCGTGGTTCAGGGTTATACTTCTGATTTAACAGACCTCGCCTATAAAACCATGTTCAATGCAGTGTACTAAAAAACATGACAACCGACCCCGCTTTCTGGACGCTCTGCTGTGCTCCGCCTCCGCACGCGGAGAGCGCGACGGACGGTTTTCTCTGGTCGCACATTCTTTATTTGGGTTCCTCTGTCGTCGGTGTGGTCCAGTCCGTCGGAGGTCTTGGAGTGAGAACAGATTCACGGCTGATGTCCGTGAGCTGAGGTATAACCCTGAACCACAAGAGTTGGCCGTGGAGCTGCCCCTTCTTACTTAGGACTCTGAACATTTGATATTAATGTGAGTTAACGGTTGTAGCTGTTAGCTTCGCTTGCTAACCCCTGTAAACTACTAATAAGACACATTAGCCCCTAGCTAACGGGTCTGACTCTTTAGCCGAGCGGTTAGTGATGTCGCCTTGTGGTGCAGTACACTTCGTATCGAATCCCGCACCGGGCAAGAAAATAACCGGTTACATTGGCGGCAGCGGTGGGATCCGGAAGTGTGCAGATCCTCAGAAGTCTCTTCGGAGCGCGGGAATAACAAAGCGCGAGGGCGCGCTTCCGGGAGAAGGTGACGACTGTAAACTACTAATAAGACACATTAGTCCCTAGCTAATGAATCTGACCCTTTAGCCGAGCGGTTAGTGATGTCGCCTTGTGGTGCAGTACACCCCGTATCGAATCCCGCACCGGGCAAGAAAATAACCGGTTACACCCCATTAGCAATAATGTAGACGCTGTACTTCTACATGTATATAGTAGCGAACTCGGGGGGGGGGGGCAACCACAGGAACCGCCGCAGCCGGGACCCGTATTTCCCGCACTGCGGGAGACATAACATCGCTAACCGCTCAACTAAAGGATCCGACCCGTTAGACAAGGGTTAACGTGTCTACTTATCCATGCACGTTACAACGTTACACGTTACAATATGTATATATAAATACAAACAGTCGGGATAATCGAAGAGGATAAAATTAGTTCATGAATATGTGATATTTTTTTTGTACCTATGAGCCGTATGCAGCCGCTAATCAAGTAGAGTGCTGTGTGTGAGCTCAGTCCCTTGTCTGCTGGCGGATATGGGGCGAGACCAAACAACACAACGCTGAAGGGGTACCCAGGGCGTTGCAAAGTGACGAAGAGGGGTCCTGACCAAGCGTCCGTATGTGACGAGTTGGTAGTGAGACTGTGTCGTTTTAACACAGTTCAACTGAATTTGCATCACACATACCAAATAAATGGCCACGACGTGAGAGATGTGAGACATCAACAAACACCAAACATACATTACATTAACAGAAAGCAGGGCGAGGCATGGTTGGGCACTTGAAATAGTTTATATTTTAAAGAAAGTGTTAAAGTATTTATCGGATGACGCGAGAGATCATGCGTAGGATGTCGTCACTGTATCTGTCCCTCTGTTTCCTCTGGGTAAGAGGAAGTGGTGGGGACCCCGCATCAATGCTATAGGAAAATGGTCCCGTGGTTAATAATTATTTTGGCTTTATCTCCTTTTGTAGAGATGATGACATCTGACCACAAACTGCTCAAAAAGCTGCTGATTTTGTCAGATTGGCTGTTGACATGAATGTGTTTGACCGCTGGTTACACGAATACACAGCCCCAAAGAGGAAGACCCCCTGCATCCGTTACAAGTATAGATAGACCAACCTCGTGAGGGACGAGAAGTCATGTGGCTCTATTCCTCTTTTAACAAAATCTTCTTCCCAGTCGGTTTCTACGTTTTATAGTTTTCTGTAGCCTAGCGGTCGCACCGAGTACTCGAGTTCTGGAGCGGTTACGTTAATTCTCGAGTTTCTACGTTAAACATCAAATACTCACTGGACGTCCGGGTGGCGTGGCGGTCTGTTCCGTTGCCCACCAACGCGGGGATCGTCGGATCGAGTCCCCGTGTTACCTCCGGCTTGGTCGGGCGTCTCTACAGACATAATTTGCCGTGTCTGCGGGTGGGAAGCCGGATGTGGACGTGGATGTGGGTGTGTGTCCTGGTCGCTGCACTAGCGCCTCCTCTGGTCGGTCGAGGCGCCTGTTCGGAGGGGGAGGGGAACTGGAGGGAATAGCGTGATCCTCCCACATACTACGTCCTCCTGGTGAAACGCCTCACTGTCAGGATGAAAAGTTTCCAAGTTGTACACGTCGAGTTACGTCCACAATTCCGTCAGCTCATCGTCATAATTGTGGACGTAACTTTATATGTACAACTTGAAACCTTTCACCCGTTCGCTGGTAGGTGAAAGTTTGTCGACAATTCTGTTCACGTTGTTGAAATTTATCCATGGTAAATCTTGCAGGCATCGCGAAAAATATGCCATTGTCAATAGCGCGCGCCAACAAACAGGAAACTGGTATGACCGCTGCAGTAGAAACCGGAAGTCAATTGACTACAGTTATGCACAGAGCCGATTGGACGCCCGACCAAGCCGGAGGTAATACGCGGCTTCGAACCGGCGATCCCCGTGTTGGTAGGCAACGGAATAGACCGCCACGCCACCGGGACGCCCTGGCTAATTTCATTTTTAAGTCGGTTACGTTAACATACTAATGATGTATCTAATGACGTTACTAATGCGACAGGCATAGGCGTTGAGTCCATGAACACTGGGATGGCATCCAGCACTTTACCCGTGCCCCGCCCCGCCCATAGGGTTAGTGGTTGTGTGAGGAAGGGCATCCGACGTAAGCCAAATCAGCATGCGGATTGACAAGTCCATACCGGATGGGTCGAGGCCAGCATTGGTATCCTGATGGAAACTGTAAAATATGCTGTGGCGACCCCTGAAAAACAGGGGAAAAACTGGAAGAAGAAGAAGAAGAAGAAGAAGAAGAAGAAGAAGAAGAAGAAGAAGAAGGCTTAACCAATGATGGCCAGGTTTCACCGAATTAAAAAAAGAAAAAAATCCCCGCTATCTAAACACTATATGGACACCGTGAACAAAACCCCACTTTGTTGACTGAACCTGGGCTACTGCAGAATATTGGTACAATAACGTTAACGTGTCGTCAGTATCATCCATACTTCACCATGACATAAAGCAAGACCAAACGTTCTCGTCATATATCATTGATTTTATGCTGTGCTCTGCGTGCTGAGACCAACCCCATCAACGTTGCATTGTCTTGTAGTGATGCAAGACACCACCTGCACGACCGGAGGGCATTCCCATTACCCGCGAGCTCGGGATGCACTCGTGCAACGTGTAGACATTTCTTGCTCATACACCGTAAAGCCAGGAGTCAACTCAGCTCGAGCCATGCAAGGGAAATGATTGCCTTGAGCCACGCACGAGAGGCCTGCATTAATTTGAATATTTTGAACTGCACAATACGAGGGTTCAGTAAACGAAGCTCAATAAACAAAGGAGTTACTTTTTACAGATCAGAGTGATAGCTGATGAATGTGTGTGTGTGTGTGTGGTGTTTGGGGGGGTATATCATTTGAAGATTTTGCTAGGATTCTAAATAGGCCCACTGATGTGCATAATAGTGTCAGTGCACTGTACGTGCTCGTTAAGGCACCAACATTTTAAGCATCACACACACACAGACACACACACCTTTTCTTTCTCACTAATTTCTAACCTTTATTTAACATTCCAAGTTAAAAATGCTCACTTTTTTTAAAATTCAAAACATATGTAAACGGTCTCATTTCTTCAGCAATAAGGTCGTTTCCAGCACTGCCACTATGCTAGACTGGTCCCTCTGACGGTGTGTGATTTTGCAAGCACGCACGCACACTTGCACGCAAGTGCTCTCTCGTCGGGATGCTTTTGCGCGTGTGTTCGTATGTGTGTACGCAGGGAGCTGTGTCATGTGACGATGACGTCATCGAAGGAGTACAGCATCTGTCATGAGGTCTTGCTGTTCATAATAATAGTGACACTTACGCTGGACTGGATCCCTGTTGTGGTGCCAGCGGTTCTCCTTTATTCAAGCCCATTCAGAAATAGATTGTAGTAAAACAATAACAAAGTACGTCAGTAATGTTGTGAGTTAATCAACAAACACCGTAGTCACTACTGTACAGATGGTATTTCCTAAATTTTTTTAGCCTCATTACTATACAAAAACTATAGTATTTCTATAGTTCTGAAAAAGCTCCAAAAGTGTTCCTATAGTATCTTTATAGAAACGCTTTGGTACAAGACTTTAGTGTTCGTATAGGAATGTGTTAAAAAACAGGAAATAGAGTAATTTTCTTTTTCTCCCCAATTGTACTTGGCCAAATACCCCACGTCCGAGCCGTCCTGGTCGCTGCTCCACCCCCTCTGCCCATCCCATTGTGTCTGTAGGGATGCCCGACCAAGCCGGAAGTAACACAGGGATTCGAACAAGTGATCCCTGTGTTGGTAGGCAACGGAATAGTCCGCCATGCATTTTAACCAGAGCTAAGAGGCGTGACCGGATCACACGTGTTCTAGCCTCTTTACATTGGCTCCCTTTTTGTTTCAGGATGGATTTTAAGATCTTCTGGATTACCTTTAAGGCTCTCCATGACCCGACTCCAGATTATACTTCAGATCTTTTGACCCCCTAATGAACCTTTGCGTAGTTTGAGATCCTCGGGCAGAGGTCTGCTGTCTCTTCCTGAGTCCAGGCTGGAAACTAAAGGGGACGGAGACTTTACCATCAGGGCCCCAGGCTCTGGGACGACCTGCCTGAGGAAATGAGGCTGTCCCGAGTCAGCGTCTTCTGTCAAGTCTCTTCTTAAAACGCATTTTTACAGGAAAGCCTATCCTGATTTTACTTAAGCTGCCTGCTTATTTTACCAGATTTTATGTTTTAATTTCTTGTTCATTATTTTTACTTTTTTTTAGTTTGTGTTTTGCTCCCTTTGTGTTTTATAATGCATTTATTATTTATGGCTTTTATTTTGTTTTAGTCATTCATTCATTCATCATCAGCCGCTTCTCCGGGGTGGGGTCGTGTTGGCAGTAAGCTGAGTAGGAGACTCCAGGCGTCCCTCTCCCCAGCAACACCCTCCAGCTCCTCCTGGGGGATCCCAAGGTGTTCCCAGGCCAGATTGGACATGTAGTTCCTCCAGCGAGTTTGGGGTCTCTCCCAGTTGGCCATGCCCGGTAAACCTCCAAAGGAAGGTGCCCAGGAGGCATCCTAATCAGATGCCCGAACCACCTCAACTGGCTCCTTTCGACGCGAAGGAGCAGCGGCTCTACTCCAAGCTCCCTCCGGATGTGCGAGCTCCTCACCCTATCTCTTAAGGCCGAGCCCAGACACACCCTACGGAGGAGACTCATTTCAGCCACTTGTATCCGCAATCTCACCCTTTCGGTCACTACCCAAAGCTCATGGCCATAGGTGAGGGCTGGAACGAAGATTGGTGAGATCGCAGATACAAGCGGCTATTTTGTTTAAATCTCTTGTATTTGAAACGTGTCCTGTTTTTATTGTAAAGCACTTTGTAACTGTGTAACTGTATCTGCTGTGCACAAGAGAGAGGGGGAAAAAAGATCAGACCAAACCAGCCAGTCAGAATTGGTTCCAAGTATCATTTGCGTATCAAAAATGTGGTTCATTTTTTTCTAGAAAGCCACTTTATTTTTTAATTGTATTGTTACAACGAATTTGTCTTCTGCATTTAACCTATCCTATCGCATAGGAGCAGTGGGCAGCTGCAGCACCCAGGGACCAACTTCAGTTCTTCTTTCCATTGCCTTGCTCAGGGGCACAGGCAGGAGTATTAACCCTAACATGCATGTCTTTTTGATGGTGGGACCAAACCGGAGCACCCGGGGGAAACCCACCAACACGGGGAGAACATGCAAACTCCACACAGAAAGGACTTGGGACAGTCTGGGGTTCAAAACGAGAACCTTCTTGCTGTGAGGCAACAGTGCTACCCACTGGGTCACTGTGCCACGAGGTTTTTACAGAAATTTGTGAAAACATGCCCCGAGTCAGCTCATGCTGACAGACAGGAAACATTATATGATGTCTATCTTGAGAAGAATTAGTGTCAAGTGCCTCCCAACATGGCCGATAAATCAGGCCACGCTGTTTCTGGCTGTCGGGTCTTCCAAAAGAAGGAGGGAAAGCCAGAGGAGGTGAACGCACCGATTATCTAGACCACTTCGGAAAAACTGGAGGATTTCAAGAAATTTCGGATGGTCCAAGTGATCTGTAAACCGTAGAAGTCTTCTTCTCAGGCCTTTCTTTCATCTCGCCAACAGGGCGCTCTGCAAATGACAGAAGCCAGCGGAAGGACACTAAATCAAAAATGTTTTTCAGAGCTTGTACTTTGATCCAAAAGGTGATTTAAAAGGTTGTTTTCTCCAGGCGTGAAGTTTAGAGATGTGAGGAAATTGTCCGTATCCTGCAGAACTCAATAATGTGCAGGCAAAGCATGCAGCATAAAGAGGAGCTCTTATTTTCAACCTTCCTCTTTATGGGAGAGCCTGCAGCAGAATGGTTAGTCATGGGTTTCTGCGGTTATCTGCCTTATATGGAAAGCACACAGCAGATGAGAAGCTTCTGACCTGGAAGACCCGTTTTAAGGACTGTTAGGAGAATAAAACCCAAAATTGCATGAGAGTTTAGGTTTGTTTTGTAGTAGTATTGTGATGTTTTGTTATTTTGAGCAAATAAGACATTCCCTTTTCTTGTCTTGGGCTACCCGAACGTGTCCAGTGCTCACATCTGGATTACATCTCATAGCTTTAGTGTCATTTGGCACCCCTGTTGTACTGGTGCAGCATGTCTGGCTTGGAACGTACAACTGTACTTCGCAGCCCAGAAGACTTTCTCTCCATTGTGGTGCGGAGACGGAGGGAGAAAGTAAAGAAAAAGGGGCCAAGGGGAGGGGACTTTGGGGAGAAGAGGAAGGAAGAATAGACCTATATAAAGAAGGAAAGCGTGACGCAGACCCAAGAGGTGGATCGGTCTGTGAGAGGCACTAGGGAGAGGGAACTGAGACTGAGCTGTAAGTATCACAGTGGGGATCTGATTCAGGATCTTTTTTGTCTTGTGGTTCTTACAACTAAACAACAACCCATGTTGTCTTGCAGCTAGTACTCAGTTCTGGCTGTAGATTGGTGGAGAAAGTTAGTCTGTTGGTGGCTTTCATTCCACTGTTCCCTGCAGATAGCTGTGTGGTTTATGGATTCAACATTGCTGTAATTATCTATTCACACACACACACACACACGCCCAAGTACAATTTTGCATGATGTTTGTAAGAAAGGCTCTCATAGTCACTTGATTCTCTCTAAAAAAAAAACAACAACAGGAAAACCTTTTAACTGTTCTTTTTAAATTCCCATTTTTCACAGGTAAAGAGAGGAGAGCCAGCCTGTGTACCTGTGTATGTCTGGGTGTGGGTGTGTCTGTCTGTCTGGGGTGTGTGTCTCTGTAAGTAAGTGTGTACTAGTCCACAGAGAGTGTGTGAAGTGTGAGTGTGAGGTGCCATGGTGAGATGCGCAGGCTGGCCGGCGGCGCGGCGCTGGCTCACCCTCAGCACAGGTCTGGTGGAGTGCCTGTGTTTCGCCGGGGCCGTCTTTGGATGGGCTTCACTCGCTTTCGTCCTCAAGACAGACGGCTACTTCAGCTCACTGTGCGTCAACGCTACAGTCAACGGAACGCAGGTCCTAGGTCAGTGTTGGTTTGGGTCTCAGCGCTATCCAAGTTCTGCGGTTCTGAATGGAAAGTAGAGAGTGCTTCGCCAAAGCCAGTTGAGTTTGGAAAACAAATTAAGACAGCATCCAGCTAAACGTCCACAGGCCCCTGGTTTGAAAAAACAAACACGCCTGAATTCTTTGTGAAGGCGTTAGACATGGGGATGGTGTTTAAACACGGGTCGACATTCCAGGCATCTGTTCTAGCTTGCTTGGATATGGGCTCAAAATAGGGTCAAATGTATTGTAGCTGTGTATCACCATATTGAAATGTTTGCAAACAATTCTTATGAATATATTCAAATGTGTGAATGTGTAAAAAAAAAAATACCTGAAGAAATAGATTTAATTTTTGAAGCCATAAGGAGATCTGTAAGTGTGCATGACATTTCGTGAACAAATGAAAAAGATCTGCACAAAGAATTTCCAGTGTGTGAGTGCATTAAGATTTGCACAAAGGTTTGCAGTTACACATCAGTCCGTTTGTGGGTGACAAAAGTTCGCACAGAACCCAACTGTATGTGTGAATCCCAAGTTTGCGCTACTAATCACCTCTATGAGTACAAATCAAACCCACGAGTACAAGAACTTTTGTCCCATATTTTCCGCTTCTTAGTGAATAGCCAATCGGGATGCTCAGATTAACACATCATTTCACTATCCAATCACAGAGCGGGGAGGGGGGGCAAGCCTTCTTTGTTGTGAATCTGTGGCTGCAACCAAACTTGCTGGAAGTATTCCAAGCCATCTTACCCAGTTTTTTCTAATTAATGAGCGATTACAGGGTCCTTGTAGTGGCACTGGCGCGTAGTGGCACCTCAGTGGCAGCCTGTGGCACTCTGCTGGCATTTGAAAGACTCGCTGTCAACTGGGGTTTGGGCCAAATTTCTTGGTTTGTTTCATGACAGGTAAACAGCCGTACGTCTTATTCCGTTGCCTACCAACATGGGGATCGGCGGTTCGAATCCCCGTGTTACCGCCGGCTTGGCTGGGTGTCCCTACAGACACAATTGGCCGTGTCTGCGGGTGGGAAGCCAGATGTTGGTATGTGTCCTGGTCGCTGCACTAGCGCCTCCTCTGGGCGGTCAGGGCACCTGTTCAGGGGGGAGGGGGAACTGGGGCGGAATAGCATGATCCTCCCACGTGCTACGCCCCCTGGCGAAACTCCTCACTGTCAGGTGAAAAGAAGTGGCTGGTGACTCCACATGTATCAGAGGAGGCATGTGGTAGTCTGCAGCCCTCCCCGGATAGGCAGAGGGGGTGGAGCAGCGACCAGGATGGCTCAGAAGAGTGGGGTAATTGGCTGGATACAATTGGGGAGGAAAAAAAGGGGGGGGCAGCCGTATGTCTGCTTTCGGATGGTTGTTGAGCTATCACTTTCTACTTTTTTTTGTCTTTCATTCATGTTATGTAATTACTTCTGCCAAGGATGTTATGATTTCACCTTTTTTGGGAAAAAAATTAGCAAAATACACTCTTTACTTATCCACCATGTTATTATTGCAAGAATGAAATTTTCGTATGTAAACATAATCCTCCGTTTTATTATTGCAAGAGTGAAATTGTGTTGTGTAAACATAATTGCGTAAACACAGGTTTAAACATAATTGAGCAAACGTAAGTTCAGTAAGACGTTGGCCACTTAATAAATAAAAAATAGAGTTCATAACAAATGCAAAAAAATTTCAAACAAATGCACAGCACAATTTCACTCTTACAATAATTAAACAGAGGATTCGATTTTCTTTACTGTAGCTGAGTGTTATAAATAACTATTAAAGTCAGTATTAGTAAAGACTGTGGCATCTAGTGGCACTCCTGTTGCATCTAGTGGTCTGACACTGTGTAGTTAATATCAAGATATTTCAGAATTGTATTTTTTTCTATTCTTTGGGGGGGGCATTTTATGCCTTTATAATAGGGACAGTGTTACAGGAAAAAATAAAGGCAGAGAGAGATGGAGGGCAACATGCAACAAAAGCCCACTGCCTGATTCGAACTGTGGACGTTGCGATTATGGGGTACACTTCTTAACCAGTATTTTTTTTACACATTTGAATACATTTGATCAAAACTTTTTTTTACACATTCACATGTTTGAATGTTCCAAACCACTTATCCTGCTGTCAGGGTCGCAGGGATGCTGGAGCCTATCCCAGCAGTCATTGGGTGGCAGGCAGGGAGACACCCTGGACAGGCCGCCAGACTGTCACAGGGCCAAACATTTGAACGTATTCGTACAAAATGTTTTCACACATTAAGATATGGTGATACAGGACTACAATCCATTTGACACAATTGGTGTCAAATGGACACCACCAGATGGACACACGGACTCATTGTGATGTGGCATAAAATAATTTCAACAAAATAATTTACTGAATTTTGTTATGCTATATATCACATTACATAAAACTATTCTAAAAATGCCTTTCTGTCTGGTTTTCCTTGAAATCTAAAAGAGCCCGGGTCTACTTTCTATTTGTTTATTTATTTTTGCTGTGATCCACTGACCAGAGGCCTGGTTATTTTCAAAGCCCAAAGATAAGCAGTACAATGTACGACATGCTCACACACACACACACACACACACACACACACACACACACACACACACACACACACACACACACACACACACACACACACACACACACGCATACACACACCTGCTGCTGTATTGTTTTTGACTGCGGGGGTCATGAGGATGAGGAGGTCTCTGATCTTCTCTGATCTCTGGTCCTCACTCTCTCACCAAGTACACTTTTTAATCCTCTCTCTCCCTCTATCTATCTATCTATCTATCTATCTATCTATCTATCTATCTATCTATCTATCTATCTATCTATATATATATCTATCTATATATCTATCTATCTATTTCTCTCTCTCTCTCTTAGACTGCAGTGTACAGGATGAGCAGTTCTCACTGGTCTTCACCATTGCTTCCTTCATGAACAACTTCTTGACGCTTCCTAACGGCTTCCTTTATGACCGATTTGGCACCACTGTGGCACGACTGTTTGGAATGTGAGTGTAACATTATCTCGATTTCTTGATTCAAGAGTTGTCTATTGCAAAAAAAAAAACAGTGGTGTGCGGTTGAGTCTAGGGTTGGAGAATCACAATGCGCAAATCCCAATGAAATCAGGGCAAGGTTGTCTATTTAGCCAATTATGAAATGACTACCTACCCGCCCTCAGATGGATGAATGGATGGATTGATGAACGGATGGATGGACGGACGGATGGACAGATGGCTGGATGGATGTAAAGGGATGAAACACAAAACAAATTAGGCTGACGTCTGACAGCTTATTCACTGACACTTCATCAATATATTATCATTGATTCCCTCCCACAAAATGTCATTGGCGCATTGAGGACATGCTTATTGACAGGTTGATAGAAGCTAATTTTTAGTTTTCAAAGCCAGTAAATCAAACACTTTTCACTGTAAGGTTCAACCCCACTGTCAGAATCAGGATTACACGATAAATCTCAAACTTTATGAAGGTTAAAATAGTATTAGGTGACAATTACAAGATTGAATGAGAATATTTCTTTCTTTTTTTATGCTCTGAGTCACACATTGGTCCTTGAGCTAAACCAAATCGAGGAAAATAAGTCCCGAGAAGGAGCTCTTCCCTGTCATGTCATAATGGGTACGGGAGGGGTGCATGTGAGCATGATGAACAGCCAAGACATGTATTGTTTTACAGCAATGTCACCAGCACACACGTATTTTGAATGTAGAGATTACTCCAAGATACTAGACTACTATATTCTTAAAATCAGAAACAGGTGAATGCAAGAAAGATGGCCATCATGCTGCCCGGATATCATAAGAACTGGCATAGCAGCCAGGAAAGCAAGTACAGGAAAGACCTGTACAGGCAAGGCTGCCAAGTGTCTCATTCAGATTTACATTGCTCGGGGGAATAATCCTTTCTGTCAATCTACTTCGGCACTGTGAAAATATAAACCGACTGTCGAAAGAATCCAAGGCATTGCAGTTCAGCTCAAGACACAGAGGCCTGTGTGTTAAATGCCTCGCTAAATGTCTGTTTCTTCTTCCTCTTTTTCTTTCTCTCTGCCTCCCCCTGCACGTGACCTCCGTGAAGTTGGCAACCCATGTGCATAAAAATATTATCATCTGTTAGTGCTGCGTTTGTGCCGATTCGTGCCGTAAAAACTATCGTTTGTGCTGTAATGTTTTTTCGAGATATTAAGCATAATTTTTTAGGCTGTGACGTCAACCTGCACCCCATTATTGTCCAGGTCGTTCAAAACTGGTCTCATTTATGTGCTCAGTTTGTGCCATTAAAAGAAACTTTTGTGCCGCAATGTTTTTTGAGATATTAAGCATTATGTCTATCTATAGGCTGTGACATCAACCTGCACCCCATTATCGTCCAAATCGTTCAAAACCGGTCTACTGTCTGATACGTTTGACTCTGTATAGCTGAAGTCAGGTGTGAATCAAGTGAATACAGAATGTAACACAGCTACATCATCACTACAACTATGAAGCAAGTTGTTAGTGTGACAAGTAAGAGTCAGTGCTCCTCCCCACACTGTTGACAAAGCATAGGACATTCAAGGGAAATCCCTCTCCTTCCTGTCAATGTTAGCATTTTACAAGCAGAAGGAAGTGGTCAGCTACAAGCTGCACTGGAAGATGGACTACTACTCAATCCATCCTCATGTTTGAGGCCACGGAAGTTACCTGATGAAGGCCCAGATAACTTGAAACGTGAGCCTTCATCATTGAAATTGCTCTGCCACGGCTCAGTCACACACAGCCACACTATCGGACAACTATTGTGCATAAAAACAGGTGCGGACACTAATTATCCACTGTCTGAATTTCCAGTCAACTTGCAACTAAACAAAGAATCATTCACACTACGAGGAACTGTTGCATTCATACCAGGGCCATCGAGGGATGCCTTTGGTCACTATGTGGCCT
Source organism: Lampris incognitus (assembly GCF_029633865.1). Taxonomy (NCBI): domain Eukaryota; kingdom Metazoa; phylum Chordata; class Actinopteri; order Lampriformes; family Lampridae; genus Lampris; species Lampris incognitus. The sequence goes on from NC_079211.1 coordinate 14,915,131, forward strand.
ACTACAGAAGATCCTCCTTGATCTGGGAGAAATATGAGGACCCTTCTTGTCGGGAGACAACAGCCTCTGAAAAAACAAAAATACAACCCCACGCTGTGTTTTTCCACAAAGGAAGGTTAACAGTCCTAATCATAATCTGACTTACACAACAAGAAACTTTTTTAAACAGTTTTGAACAAACAGGATATATTCTATTCCTGATGAACACGTTGAATGGTCCCGAAACAAGGATATTGCATAATTTTTTTGTGAAGCCTTTTGTTGGGGGACGATTTTGCAGCTATTTTTCTACATTGATCCTCCCTCCCCCACTGCTGTTGCTGTGAGGTTACCACATCACTGACCCTCAGTTTCCGGTTTCCCTGAGGAAATGCTATATTTGCTGCTATCACGTCAAATATGACATGACATGAAAAAAAAATATATGCAGAGAAGCTCAAGCAGGAGTCGTGACAACTTTCTCTTTCGGCTACACAACGTGCACCATTTATTCCTTCCACCATTACAACGACAACAAAAAAACCCCGCGCAGCGGAAGTGTGTCACTGTAAACCCGAACCGAGGAAACAGCAGCTGTAAACTAACGTTCCTACTAGCTCAATAAGGGAAATTATGTATCCCCATAACCACTACATATATCCCTTTTCAAATGACTATTTAATAATTTAAACAGATTAAGTTTAAGTGTGCTCAGCCGGTGGAAGAAAAAAACCCACATTTCTTCAGAGAGCACATCTACTTACACAAACTGGCACAAATCGAGCGCAAATGAACGACACCAGTTTGGGACAATTCTGACGGCCATTGGAGTTCAGAATTGTGTCATCCCTTTAGCAAAATACTGTAGCGACCTATACAGCCTATGAAATATAATGCTTAATATCTCAAAAATCCTTACAGCACAAACGATATTTTTGCGGCACAAACGAACGGTGAACTTGTTGTCCATGTTCTGATTACACGGGGTGCCAACGTCACGGAGGTCTGCATGGGCAGGCGGGAAAAGTTTGCCTTCGGGGCTTCCTGCCAGAACCTAACGTCACCCTCAACCTAACCTGTTTCAGTAGGCTATCTTATAAAGAATGACACACACGAGTTGCTCAGTGCAGCCAAGTATAATCAAAGTGATGTAATATGTTCCTGAGCGCGGGTCATGTGTATCTAAGGTAAACTAGTGGATAGCCGATGGCATCGATCTATCTAGACCCGTAACATCCTCCTTTTCCAAGTATAAACACATACACATGAAGTTAGTGCAAAATAAAATTACTTTCATATACGAACAACCAATAACAGTGCAACAGCAGTAAATCTCTTCATATCCCATACCAGTGTAATAACCGCAGTAGCGTATGATAACATTTCTCCTCTTTTCCCCCTCTCTCCCACATAGCAACCATCAACATTATTCAGATTACATAGTGAGTTTCAGTGGAGGTTTAGACAGCCGTCCAACCCTTGTGTAAGTGTGTCCATCCAAACGCGGAGCGCCAACAGGAGTAGATGGCGCCTTGGGCATGGACCTGATGGGGCTCGGCTCGAACACAGCCTGAGGGGTCTCAATGACAGTTTCTGTAGCTGGATCCCCGTCCGGTGTGTGTGCCGCAGCGGGTTCAACAGGATCGTGCGCGGCTCGTGCAGCTGGCTCAGCCACTCTGAGATCGATCCTGTTACGACGGTACAGGGAGCCATCAATGTCCACAAGATAAGACCTCGGCGCAACCCTGCGGAGACAAGTTCCGACTCTCCAGCGGCCAGTGTTATCACCTGGCAGGGGCTTCATCCGTACGACTTCCCCAATTTCAAGTGCCGGCAATTCACGGGCAGATCTGTCATAGAAGGATTTGGCGAGTTGCTTCCTGTGGCGCAGCTTTTCAGTGACGCCCACGACAACAGCTGGTTCCAGGAGCTTGCTTGCCGCCGGGATGGACGTCTTCAACCGGCGGGACATGAGGCGTTGTGCTGGGCTGCTGCCCATGTTTTCCGTAGGTGTATTCCTCCAGTGAAGCACGGCTTTCCAGGGGTCTTCACCATCATGCGCGGCCTTACGCAGAAGATTTTTTACAATCTTCACGGCCGACTCGGCCTTGCCATTCGCTTTCGGGTGTCTGGGAGAGGAGGTCACGTGCTCAAATTCCCACTCAGAAGCGAACCGTGTGAACTGAGCTGTGAACTGAGGGCCGTTGTCTGTAATAACCTTCTCTGGCTGACCATGTCGGGCGAACTGTGCCTTACATCGCTTGATGACTGTCTCTGCAGACATGTCGGGTAGAAGCTCAATCTCCCAAAAATCGGAATAGTGGTCGACTATTAGGAGATAGTCTTTCTGTCTGAAGCTGAATAGGTCCATGCTCAAGACCTGCCATGGCCTGGTTGGTACTTCGTGAGAGAGCATGGTCTCCTTTTGCTGATTGTGGGCGTACACATTGCAGGTCGAGCAGCTGCTTACAAAGTCCTTTATCTCTGACTGCATGTTGGGCCAGTACAATGTCTCTTGAGCGTGTCGGTAGCATGCATCACCCCCTATGTGACTTGAATGTATGCGCGTCAACATTTCTGGGCGGAGTGACTTTGGGATGATGACTTTTTGCCCCCGGAACAAAACTCCGTTCTGCACACTGATTTCATCCCTGAAGGGCCAGTACTCCCTAGCGATGAGGGGCGCTTCCTCCTTTACATCTGGCCAGCCGACGAGAACAGTGTTCTTCAGTGCCTGTAAGCATTCATCTCTGTCGGTGTGTCGTCTGATCTGTTCCAGCCGCTGGTTAGTCACATTCAGGTACTCTGCCTGGTTCACGTGCTGTATGTCTTCCTGCTCTTGTTGCAGAGAGCAGATGGCGTGTCGCTGATATGCAGTCCCTCTGCCGGAGCATCCAGCCGTAGCTCTGCTGAGCGTGTCGCTTATGAACATCTCTGGGCCTGGTTTGTAGACTACCCTCAGGTCGTAGTTCTGCAGAGTCATGAGCATGCTCTGGAGTCTCTTGGGCGCATTGAGAAGTGGCTTGCTGAAAATAGAGATCAGAGGCTTATGGTCCGTCTCTGCTGTGATTGGGTCGCGGCCATATAGGTAATGGTGAAACCTCTGGCAGGCGAAGACGATACTGAGACACTCCTTCTCAATTTGTGCATAGTTTTTTTCGGTGGGGGTAAGAGCCCTCGAGGCAAATGCGATGGGCTGACCTTCCTGCATGAGACAACAACCGAGACCGCTCTGGCTGGCGTCGCTCTGGATTGCGATTGGCTTAGTTACATCATAGTAGCGCAGGACGGGCATGGCTGTCGCCAGCGCCTTAAGCTCATGAACCGCCGCCTCGTGCTTAGGCAGCCAGTGCCAGGGTGTGTCCTTGTCCAACAGGCGTCGCAACGGCTCGCAGACAGTAGATAGATGAGGCATGAACTTGGCTAAATAGTTAGCGAAGCCAATGAGACGCTGCACGCCCTTGGCATCTGTTGGGTTCGGCATGTCAATAATGGCTCTCACCTTCTCTGGATCGGGCTTCAGTCCAGCAGATGAGAGAATGTGGCCATGAAACTGCACCTCAGCCACCTTGAACTGCAACTTCTTCAGGCCGAGGCGAAGCTTGACCTCGCGGCAGCGTTCCATCAACGCCGCAAGCTGGACGTCATGGTCGTCCCCAGCCTCCTTGTCTGTGTCCCCGCAGCCGACGACCAGGATATCGTCTGCAATGGGCTCAACGCCCTTCAGACCGGCGAGGAGCTCGTGCTGCTTGCGCTGATATACCTCGGGCGCCACCGATACTCCAAATGGTAGCTTGAGCCACCGCTTCCTCCCCCAGGGGGTCCAGAACGTGGTCATGAGGCTACTCTCATAGTCCAGTTTGCATTGCAGGAATGCATCCCGAGCGTCCACTAACGTGAAGACTCTGGCCTTGGGCAATTTATACAAAATGTCCTCCAAGGTAGGCATGATGTAGTGAGAGCGCTTTAGGGCTTTGTTCAATGGTTTAGGGTCAATGCATATTCTCAGCTTCTCCGGTTTTTTAACAATCACCATGTTGCTGATCCAATCTGTAGGATCTGTGACAGGCGCAAGGTGGCCGTCAGCCTCGTACTTGTCCAGCTGGGCTTTGACTGCTGCTTTCATTGCGATTGGGACATTGCGAGGGGCACTCTGTACTGCAGCAACACTAGGATCAAGGTCAAAATGGACCTCCCCAGGCACGGATTCCACAGGGGAGTTGAACACATCACTGTATCTGTTGATAAGCTGTTCTTTAGTTAGGGCTCCTGGTTGTGTGTGTTCCATTTTGAGCACATCCTCTGGAATTGTGAAATGCATGAGCCCTAAGCGTTCACAGGTGGAGCCTGACAGAAGAGGATGTTGGCTGGTCCTCACTATTTCGAATGAGAGCTTGTGTGTTTGGCCTCTCACAGTACAGTCAGTCTCAAAGGTGCCCATACAGCTTCAGTCTGGTGTCACTCGGGTGGAGAGGTGTGTTTGGGGCCAGCCTTTTCTTGTCTTGAAAGCCCATTACATTGCAGGTGGCTCCAGAGTCCAGCTGACATTGTTGTGGCTTGTCGTGTAGTTTCAGAGTCACAAACCACTTCTTTCCTTTGGTGTGCACTGCGCCGATTGACTCAAACATGTACAGATCATCTGCATCATTACTATGCTCTGGGGGTTCTTCTGTGTATTCCACACAGTTTACCTTGCCCTCAGCATGCCCCTTTTTGCTCTTTAAGCACACTTTAGAAAAGTGATTAAGTGTCCCACATGACCTACATTGTTTCCCGAAGGCCGGGCAATGCTCTCTGCCCCTTGAATGCGAGCTGCCACAATATTTGCAATTGCCTGCATCTCCTGCTGTTCTGGGTGGATTGCTCTGTTTCCATTGGTTTTGTCTGGGTTGCCTAGCAACGGCATGCACTGCCTCCGGCTGCGGTGTTGTTGCAAACTCCATTGCTCTCAAACGGATGTCAGTTTGCTCTGCTGCGCGACACATGTCAATAGCTGGGACCATGTTCAAATCCTTCTCTCTCAACAGCCTGCGCCTAACGGCCTCGCTTGCAACTCCCAGGACTATCTTATCACGGATCACGGTTTTACTCTGCCTTTATATAGCACTGAGATCGGGGTGTCTCGTACAAATCGGGGTTCTTACGGTTGTTTCTTGCTTTGGACAGTAGCCAGGCGTATGTGGAAAGTGATCCGGTTGTCTTTGCGACAGCGGCGCTAACAACAAAAACACTTGGAAACGCTGGGGGGGAGGGGGGGCGTTGAAAAATTGTCTACAGCCACTTTAACCTAACCTTAACCAATAGCTAACCATAAAGGTGCTATATACTATATTCCATATCAGCATCTCAGACCAAAACACAACAAACCGTCCCCTTCCTCACATTCCACCCCACCCCCCTTCGCACTCTTTCATATAACTTCGTTGGGTTCGATGAGAATATTGATTTTTACAGTATAGAGTTATTAACATTAGTAACATATTAAGCTTGATAAGGGGCTATTTCTTTGATCTGCTGAGTGACCTAAATCTATGTAAAATAATTAATAGCCTGCTATCCTTTTTTTTTTTTTAGGGAGTTATTCCTTATCCGATGCGAGGGTCTAATGACAGGATGTTGTGTTGCTGTAAAGACCCCTGAGGCAAATTTGTAATTTGTGATATTGGACTATACAACTAAAATTGACTTGACTTGACTATCCTGCTAATGCTGTCTACCTCACATGCACACACATGTATGCGCGGCGGCCGGATCAGCTTCAAAAACGAAGAACAGAGAAACTCGGATTACAACACACACAGAGGGAGGGTGACTTTATTCTCTGCTCAGGGCGCCATTACTCCACTACATAGCAGATAGTTGTCTGCTGCTATATTAATGTTCATAATCTCATATATAGCACCTTTAACATAACCGTTAACGAACCCACAACCTAATCTGTGGCTGCTGGGGGAAAGGGATTGGAAGGCATTGTAGCAGAAAGCCCCGAAGGCAAACTTCTCCCACAACCTGCATCTGGTGGCTGAGTTGACACTAGCATGCAACAGAACATTATCTCGTGTCTTATCAGCATCTATCTTTTCTATTTGCTTATGCAAGCCAGCCGTCCCCCTTCTTCCCCTTCCCCTCCTCCTGCTCCCACTCCTCTCTCTATTTGTTTCATTGTTTTCTGTGGTTGCTGCAGAGTTGCCAACTTTGTTAACCTGGCCGGAGTGAGATTTTGCACTTATGCGCACACACGCACATACACTTTCACTCATTGCTTTCGTTCTTCTCACTGCCATGCACTTAACGCTAGACAGCTAACGTAAGCTAGCTGGCTGTTTACAGAGCATTTATTCAACACGGAGAGAAGCACTGCGCACCAATCAGAGATGCATTTAAGATGCATCTCCATGGAAACACCCACAAAAAAGATCCAGGTTTTGATTACTCTCATCTATAGAGTCAAAGTGGTTCGCTTGGTTTAACCATTACTATACCAGAAAGACTTTGAGACCATTACTAGTATACCAGAAAGACCTTTACGTTTGCATGTTCATCTCTGTTGCTGTCGTGGTGTTTTGGTGTGAGATTTGCCTTGGCGTCATGAGAGCATGAGACAGAGCCAGAAGCGTGAGACTCACGCCAGATGTTTGAGAGCTGGCAACCCTGGGGTGCTGTAGTTTAGCCCTGGTCTGGTATTTCCCTTGTAGGGGCTTTTGTGTCTGTCTGATAACAATATCAGATGGTCACATAGCTACAAAGGGGAGTCAAGGAAATGTGTGTGCGTGGGGGGGGGGTATTATCCTGGTATGTGCCTGTGTATGTGTTTTACTGTGGTTCTCTGGTGTGTGGGTGTGTGTGTTAATATGTATGACCCTTCTCATGTTGTACATCTGCCCACATGTATGCTGCTGTGAATCAAATTAAAAAGTGGGTTGGACAGCAGGACGAGGAGGAAAGGAGGAGACCAAAGAGAGAAAGCGAGAGAAACACTGCTGAAGTTCCCAGGGGTGGGGGCAGAAGAAGCCACAACAGCGGTTGCTGGGAGGCGGAAGAGCAAAGGAATGAAGACACGGAAACAGCCAAGGAATGGCGCTCAGAAACACAGTGAATGTTATATAATGTTGTTCTGAGAAGAGGCATTAAAACAAGTCGAATTGGGATGGAAAGGCTCTGGGATGTCTGACAAGGAAATTGGGAAGAAGAAGGAATAAGAGAATTGCCAGAGGGATTGGGCTTACATGGTGAATGCCATGGGGATGGGAGAATGTACATTTTATGCACATGCCCTCAAGTGTGCGTGCGTGGTTGTGCACTTGGGATCTTTTAGAGTCGCACTGAATAAAGGGCTTGTTGAGGTTGGTCGTGTGAAACGGCGTTAATATGACATGGACCCAGTTGCCAACAAGCTGCCAGACATTAGTTATTTATCATCACACACACGTAAACACGCATAGGCAGACAAACACACGCCCCCCCCCCCCCAGTCCACAACATCAGAGGTCCCCTAACCCAGGAATAACGTCTGGTCCGAAACTCACCCATGTGTTTCTACTCAGAGAGGGTGGAGGGGGAATTTAAACCCAAAGAATGCAAACAGATGAACGTGAGGAGGCGAGTAGAGATATGAAGAGGTGAGGTAGGAGCCTCTTGTCTAAGAGAGGCCAAGATGACATGGTTATGTGGGCTGAAGGCTTTCCAAACAGGGCCGGTTAGATGGCAAGGGGGAACGTCCCTAATGAAATGAAAAAATTCAACTTGAACTCAGCGAACTTAAGGAATGTTGATCAGGAGGAGATAGAAGCCCATTAGTTTTATTTTTTTTGTTTTTGTTTGATATGTTAGGCCTCTCCACAACATGGGGGCCACCCAAGAGCCACAGCAAAGACACCCACACATTTCATTGGATTTGTCTGTCTTTACTGTGGCTCCCAGGCAGCCCCCCATGCCATGGAGAAGTGACCACCGATCACCGGCGTCCCGCCCACTCCAGCCGAGACCACCCAGAAAAGGGCCCGCAATAGGTTGCCCCACCCCTTCGAGCTAAACCAGCAGATTATTTTTTTACAGTGTACCGTTACCACGATATAAAATGACATATACCGTGATAACAGATTTTGGCTATATTGCCCACCCCTACAGACCACGTTTCAAGAAAGATTCAAAAGTTTGTCTTTGCATATACACATTAGATATTTTGCTGATAAAGACTCAGCCAAGGCTATGAAAAACCACATGTAGCTCACGTACATTTATATGCGGGCTACATGTATGGTAACCCCCCACCCCCACCAACTCTCAACCAGGCATATTTAGCTTTGTCATGACTGCGTTGTGTAGTGTGACTAGGTCAAAGACTGAAATCAGAGACTAACTCTGGCAACGGCCAATGAGAATGAAGCTTTGGAACATAAACAGAATGGGTTAGATGTACGGTCACTTTATTGCCAATTAATTCTACCAGCACACATATGGAAAAGTGGCCCCCATGTTGCGGAGAGGTGATCATTGATCGTTGGAGTTTTGCATGCTCTAGTTGAGATTGCTCGGAGGGGGGGCTTATGGTGGGTTGCCTTGCTTTTTTTTTTTGAGTTAAGCTGACAGATTATTTTTTACAGTGATCATGATGTAGTATGTAGAGAAAAAATATTATATTATTAATAAAGTGTAGGTGGCACGTTGGCGCAGTGGTTAGCACGGTCGCCTCACAGCAAGAAGGTCCTGGGTTCGAGCCCCGGGGTAATCCAACCTTGGGGGACATTCCGGGTCGTCCTCTGTGTGGAGTTTGAAGTCCTCAGACATGTAGGTCAGATGAATCGGCCATACTAAATTGTCCCTAGGTATGATTGTGTGTGTGTGTGTGTGTGTGTGTGTGTGTGTGTGTGTGTGTGTGTGTGTGTGTGTGTGTGTGTGTGTGTGTGTGTGTGTGTGTGTGTGTGTGTGTGTGTGTGTGTGTGTTGGCCCTGTGTGATGGCCTGGCGGCCTGTCCAGGGGGGTCTCCTTGCCTGCTGCCCAGTGACTGCTGGGATAGGCTCCAGCATCACTGCGACCCTGAGAGCAGGATAAGCAGTTTCGGATGATGGATGGATGGATAATAAAGTGTATAGTTGTGGCCCTGTGATGGCCTGGCAGCTTGTCCAGGGTATCGCCCCACCTGCCGCCCAATGACTGCTGGGATAGGCTCCAGCCTCCCCGCGACCCTGAGAGTAGGATAAGTGGTTTGGATAATGGATGGAACGGATGGATGTTAGGCCTGTATTGTTAGTGCGAATGTGCCTTAAGCTAATGTGTGCTTGCCAACCCCCAAATTCCTACGCGTGGATTTTTAACACCTAAAACTCGTTTTCCTTCGTTGAGTAGCCGTCCGGTCATTGTTACACTTGTTGAATTGGAGGAGATTGAGCCTACAAATGAGACAGTGTGATAACTTTCTCATCTTCCTCTCCCACCAGATCTCTCTACAGCATGGGCACCTTGTTAGTGGCCTTCTCAAGCTCAGGTGAGAATGAGTCCCAATTCCTTTGTCTGCGACCCTAGTGCCTAGCGTACACCTGTACTGACAGGTGTGGACACTTACGATAGCAGGATGTTACAGCTTCATTCTCCCATTTTTCTTATTTTTTCATCAGCTCTGTCCATCCTCCTCTTCCCTGCTCTCTCCTTCATGGCCGTGGGTGGCATTTTGTTCCTGGTCACCAACATGCAGGTACTCTGTGACGTCCCCACACACACACACACACACACACACTAAACGCAATTATTATTATTACACGTTCACATCTGGGACACACCCTTACTGTGACAATGACCCTGCTAGCTTCATCTGTAAAGGCAATTTGTCTGCCATATAATCATATATGATGTTTGCTTACTTTTAATCTTTGACCATATATGACCTATACCATGATTAAGTTTAGTCTATATTGCTTAGATAGATGCTTAAAGTTCATACGTAGCAGAACAAACATAGTGTGATAAAGTGTCTTCTCCACGTGAACAAATGAAGGCCTATTGTTCACCGTACGCTGATAGCAGACGAATGTGTGAGAAACTCACGGAGTGTAGCAAAGTCTGTACACAGTAACTGAAGAAACGGCCTTGGTGGGATGTGAGCTGGGAAACATGAGATAAGGTGGGGAAGAACAGATAACCACCCTATAAGAGAGACTGTACTGAACTGATCGGCATGAACTTAAGTGTCACAGAAAGTTGTATTGGTTCATGTGGACACAACGTTTATTGAGAGAGAACCGTTTCATCACTCATCTATATCTTAAATCCATGTAATTTTTGTTATCCTAGGTTTTTTTTTTTTTACTTGGTGATGGTGGTCGCGTGGCTTGGGTCCTGGGCTGTTCCGGTGGCGTCTGGGCACTGCTTGGCATCCTGCGCATCATATTCTTCATACATTTTACAATTCCATTACAACTCTGTTATCCTCTTTCAATGTTGTATTCAACATCCATTGCACGCTGTCCGTCTTGGGAGACAGATCCCTCTTCTGTTGCTCTCACTGAGGTTTCTTCCTATTTTTTCCTCCCTGTTAAAGGTTTTTTTTTAGGGAGGTGTTCCTTATCCGATGCAAGGGTCTAAGGACAGGTTGTTGTGTTGCTGTAAAGCCCCTTGAGGCAAATTTGTGATATTGGGCTATACAAATAAAATTGACTTGGCTTGACTTCTAAGTGTCCTCTTCAGTCAGTTAAGACTGAAGAGGACACTTAGATGGCCAGTTGTGTCTGTAGGGACGCCCGACCAAGCCGGAGATAACACAGGGATTCGAACCGGTAATCCCCAAGTTGGTAGGCAACGGAATAGACCGCTACACTACTCGGACGCCCCCTCTTCTTAATTTTTTAACCAAAGCCCTACCAGATCAGTCTTTTGGGCAGAAATAAATATTCTGTTACAACAAATCCTTGCAGGGAGTCTTCGACCTCCACATATCTCCACCAAAAGCAAGACAGAGGATATCATAGTTTGCACAGAGATGGAAAAATAATGCTAAGAAATGCCACAAGCACACACCTAAAACTTCGTTTATTTTTGTGTCACTCATGTAGGTAGGAAACCTTTTCGGCTCCCATCGCTCCACCATTATCACACTATACAACGGAGCCTTCGACTCTTCCTCGGCACTCTTCTTCGTCATTAAGGTAAGATGGATAAGATCCACGTGCATTTACATGCAGTCAAAGGGTAATAACTTGGCGCTGAAAATAAAGCATGGGTTATGTTGATATCCCCTCACCAAGCTCTCCTCACCTCCTGTAGTTGGTATTTGAGTTGGGGGTCTCGCTGCGTGCCTCCTTCCTCTTTCTGTCTGCCTGTGGCGTCATTCACCTGCTCAGGACCTTCTTCCTTCTGCCCAAAACCAAAATCCCTTACCCTGTGCCAGAGGGCTACACATATGGGTACGAATAACACCACCACTACCAGTGCACACACATTCACAGACATGCATATATATATATAAAACTTTGTTAAAAGAAATACTCAACAGTAGGGAAAGTGCTCAACAAATAAGGAGCAAAATTTTATCCAGGCGAACTGATTCAACCTTCTCTGAAACACAAGGAATAAGGGATACTGGATTGGGATATTATGGGACCCTCTCTAACTTTATTTTTCTTTTTTAAAATTAAAGGAACACGGAAAGGTATACAACTTTAGTTCTGCCCAATCCGATTACTCATATTCTCAAGTGAAAAGCCCTCTGCAAATATTTTTTTCGTCAAACAATAAGTTGTGTTTAAATCCCTCTGTATAATTCCATTTGCTTCCAAAAGACTCTCTTTATGGTTTTGGGGTCATCATCCATTTATTAATTTTTGCATTTGCACGTTAAAAGCTGGGCGGCATGGTGGCACAGTGGTTAGCGCGGTCGCCTCACAGCGAGAAGTTCCTGGGTTCGAACTCTGGGGTTGTCCAACCTTGGGGGTCATCCCAGGTTGTCCTCTGTGTGGGGTTTGCATGTTCTCCCCGTGTCTGCATGGGTTTCCTCCGGGGGCTCCGGTTTCCTCCCACAGTCCAAAGACATGTAGGTCAGATGAATCAGCCGTTGTCCCTAGGTGTGAATGTGTCGGCCCTGTGATGGATTGGTGGCCTGTCCAGGGTGTCTCCCCGCCTGCCACCCAATGACTGCTGAAATAGGCTCCAGCGTCCCACAACCCGAACTCGGATAAGCGGCTTGGATAATGGATGGATGGATGGAAGTTAAAAGCCAAATTAAAAGCCCCCCCTCGGTTCAGGGATGGTCATTCCCTCTTCAGGCCATCTATGAGAAGAGGGAATGACCGATAGACTATTAGAATGCACAACTGGAAATACCTTAATTTTTTTTAAACTCTTGTCTGTAAAGGAAATTTAGAGGGCTTTCTCTTGGAATAGTGGCTTTTTCTTGAAAAGTGACTAGAACAAGAGCCGACAGAGGAGCTAGTTTATGATTTTTCTCGATGAACCCACGGGTAGCTGGTAATATCCATGAGTATCCGTAATAACCGTGCAAAGGAGCCCATCATCGTCAAAGAACTTGATCCAAAGATCGTCACCTGACGTCTGTTGCCTGACCCTACTGTGACCTTTGCCTTGTCAGGATGACCTGTGGTAAATCGGACACGTTTACTCTTGAGCAGACAGCGCCTGATGAAAACATACAGAGGGACACGGACAAAGAGGAAAAGAAGCTCGCCAAGGTGGGCCTGCCACTGGAAGGTGTGTGTGTGCATGTGTGTGTATAATTTTACAATAGCTTAGACTGAGGCGCTGCACATATTTGAGAGATTATGGTGACAAAATAGCCTCATACTTGCTTCGTCTACTCTCAGTTGCCTGTTGATTTTGGTTTGGAGCCTTTCTTTCCTGTCTTACTCATCGTGGCATGTTGTTCCCTCTCTCTTCATTCTCTCAGAGAAAAGTTTCCGCGAGTGTGTCCTGTCCAGGCTCTTCCTCTGGCACCTGCTGTGGTTGTCTGTTATGCAGCTCAGACACTACTTGTTCATCGGTACTCTCAACCCTATGCTACAGAGGCTGACGCAGGGCGAGCCTTCACTGGGTAAAAGCAGACGCATGGGTTCTCTCTCTCTTTCTCGCTCTCTCTCTCTCTCTCTCTCTCTCTCTCTCTCTCTCTCTCTCTCTCTCTCTCTCTCTCTCTCTCTCTCTCTCTCTCTCACACACACACACACACATTTGCTTAGGTCACTTTTGGGGTCATTACATAGATTTACATTCATTCCCTCGCTCTTCACCCTAACTTTAACCATCAGAACTACATGCCTAACCCTAACCCTTGCCCTAACCCAAACCTAACCCTAACTTAAACCACTGACCCAAAAATCAGCTTTTTACCAATTGGGGACACGACTTCTATCCCCAATTAGACAGGCTGCCCCCAATTAACTGGTCTCTAGTCTGAAATGTGGCCATCTTTTTTTTTTTTCAATTCCCCCCCCCCTTTTTCTCCCCAATTGTATCCGGCCAATTACCCCGCTCTTTTTGAGCCGTCCTGGTCGCTGCTCCACCCCTTCTCTGCTGATCCGGGGAGCACCCTGACTGACCAACCAGATGGGGCGCTAGTGCAGCGACCAGGACACATACCCACATCAGACTTCACCTGCAGACAAGGCAGGTGTCTGTAGAGACGCCCGACCAAGCCGGAGGGAACATGGGGATTCGAACCACCGACCCCCGTGTTGGTAGGCAACGGAATTGACCGCTACGCTACCCGGGCACCCGTGGGAATCTTATCTTCCCACATCTTCATGAGATGGGATCATTATCATGAGATCATGAGATGGGAAGATCGCCATGGCGGCACGAATTCACGTTTGCAGCGGCCTCACCCAGAACCGTCGATGCAGTGTCTTTGTCCACCTCTGCGTCTAAGTTTGTTTTGTCTTTGTTTGATGGCTGTGGGAGAGCTGGCGCTGGATTGGCTGGGAGAGCCTGGTCTGCTGCGTCTCTTGGGGCCAGGGACCACGGCCCTGCCAGAGCTGCGCCCGAGGAGCAAACACCGAGGGCGCAGCTCTGGCAGGGCCGTGGTCCCTGGCCCCGAGGAGCAAACACCGAGGGCGGTCTGACAGGACGCTGAAGCGGGGCAGGCTAAGCTAACCGCTAGCCCATGCAGACTGGCAGTTCCGACAGTCATCCTGGCTGTTCTCTCTGTTTTTTATGTTTTTGGTGGTGTCGTTTTGGGGAATTTGGGGTGTGTGTTTTTGTCTTTTGTGTCGCACTGCAGAATTTTGTTTCTTTTGTGTATTCAAGTACATGATAGAAATGACAAATTGCTCCTGATTCCTGATAAGTGAAGTTTTGAACTAGAATTTTTTACCGGCCCTGCTGGGGTGGGGTGGGGGGTGGGGGTCACTAACTAATGGCCCTGCCCTCATTAAAGTCAAAAGTCAAATTCATATTTATCTACGGTGCATTATCAACCAACGAGGGTCTCGACACACCCCACATTAAAAACAAACAAACAAACAAAATGGTTAGGTTGATTAGATAGAAAGAAAAAAACTGTAATGATAATAACAATAATAACAGCATCATAAGCGTTGCAATATCTTTTTTTCCCTTCTTTTTAATCTGTGTCATCATTGGTCATGTCTTGCTGCAGTGAGCCAGTACACCAACGCATTTGCCATGACCCAGCTGTGTGGGGTGCTGTGTGCTCCGTGGAACGGCCTCATCATGGACAGACACAAGGGAAAGCCCCGTGCTGCAGGTACCCAACCAGTCAGAATCCAAGTTGAAATTTGCCCGCCCTGAATTAAGTCAGAATGTTCTTCAGTGGACTCTGATACCACTCTGTGTGTGTGTGTGTGTGTGTGTGTGTGTGTGTGTGTGTGTGTGTGTGTGTGTGTGTGTGTGTGTGTGTGTGTGTGTAGGAGAGAGCGAGCGAGAGGCGGACTTGCGGGCCACGGTGCTGTCGTTGTTCCTAACTGCGCTACAGTGCGTGCTGTTCTCAGTGTGTGCCTCCACCCCCCTCCTCCCTCTTCAGTACCTCACCTTCATCCTGCAGGTGCTCAACCGCTCCTTCCTCTACGGCGGCAACGCGGCCTTCATCAGCGTGGCGTGAGTAGGGGCCGAGGTTGTAGCTTGAAGTTGGTGTTGGCTTGCAACTTGTGCAAGCCTCAGTAGTATTGGGAGCCATGCCAAAGCCTACAGGTTACCTCAGTTTTCTGTCTTGTCTCTCTGTTTTAAACTTTATTTGAATATCTTATATCTTGCTTTTTCTTCTTGTATATATTTGTGTAAATATGTAAAAAAAAAAGTTATGTATTTTCATAATAAGAAAAAGCGTATTGGAGTTTTTGATGCATGGATGAATAACACTTGCATGAATTGTTGAAAGACATGGCTGATGTACCCAACCAGTTGTTTAGCTGATGATACAAGAGTTTTTTTGCAGGGTTGGAATGGCAGTGTTGTGAAGTCACTTATCTTCCTTTCTCTCTTCTGGTTCCTTTTCCTGTTTGCTCCTCCCCTTTGTGTGTGTGTGTGTGTGTACACGTGTTTATTACGTGTGTACGCAGTTTCCCTTTGTGTCACTTT
Source organism: Lampris incognitus (assembly GCF_029633865.1). Lineage (NCBI taxonomy): Eukaryota > Metazoa > Chordata > Actinopteri > Lampriformes > Lampridae > Lampris > Lampris incognitus. The sequence goes on from NC_079211.1 coordinate 14,930,644, forward strand.
GGGAAGCTGTATGGCCTCATAATGGCTCTGTCTGCAGTGTTCTCCCTGCTGCAGTACCCCTGCTTTGCCCTGGTCAAAGGAGTTCTGGGAGGAGACCCGCTATATGTAAGTGGAAAAAAAGACCTCCTTTTGTTGCTGTTACCAATGAAATTTACAGCTATTTGTGCCTGTGTGGGATTATCACCTGTTCAATTCCTTTATCATAGTGTGTTTTACCAACGCCGAGTCTCCAAAACTCACTTTTCCATCTGTCCACCTCCCTACTTTCTCTCCCTGCTCTGCGCTCTCATGCATCTCTCTTTGCTTACTTACCCCCCCCCCCGTTTCATCTGCTTTCTTTCTTCTTCTTTTTCTGATCCCGTCTGCAGGTGAACATATCCCTGACAGTCCTCAGCATGCTCGCCTTCATCCATCCCTTCTCTATCCACATGCACTGTCGAGGCCTGGCCGCCGACAGAGCCAAGAACAGGGACGCCGTTGGTGTCTACTGATGGGAGTCGAACCCTGTAAATGAAACCTCTGACATGCTTAATTCCATTCATTTAATTAATATCGACAAGCAGTGTGATGTCTTTTGTTGTCCGACATGTCCTTAGTGGAAAATGAACCAGAATTAAATGTTTGTTAATACATTTTTGATCACGGCTAAGTTTTGCTTGGCTTCAACACGCAATGCATTCACAGTCATTCAGTCTGTGTTGGGAATGAAACTCAGGTTTAACCAGATATTCTGAACGTGCCTTTTTTTGTGCTGTGAAGTTTCTCTGCCATTTGATGTGTATCTGTAATATATAGTTTCCAGTAAGGATGAATCAGTTTATGAATATCTTTCTTTCTTTTTTTTACATATTTACAATACGTTGTGATCTACACTATCTAGACTGTGTTCCAGTTTTTTAGCCAGAATTTCACTTTCACCTAAAGCATCCCAGCATTGAGACGGACATGAAATGTGACACACTTTGGATGTAGGTGCCAAAAAGATGCTTTAGGGAAGGGCAGAAATCTGATTTGGCTGGTCTCTTACAACTGATGCTCCATACTGCTGGTTGCGAACATTGCTAATGCAATATGTTCTTCTATAAGAACGTGAGCTTGTGGCGCTATGCATTTTGTATGCGCTGTAAAATATTTGCCGAGCTTTACGGTATGATTCATTCATTCATTATCCAAACCACTTATCCTGCTCTCAGAGTCGTGGGGATGCTGGAGCCTGTCCCAGTAGTCATTGGGCGGCAGGCGGAGAGACACCCTGGACAGGCCGCCAGGCCATCACAGGGCCAACACACACACACACACATCTAGGGACAATTTAGTATGGCTGATTCACCTGACCTACATGTCTGGGAGGAAACCAGAGCCCCCCGGAGGAAACCCACGCAGACACGGGGAGAACATGGAAACTCCACACAGAGGACAACCCGGGACGACCCTCAAAGGTTGGACAACCCCGGGGTTCGAACCCAGAGCCTTCTTGCTGTGAGGCGGCCGCGCTAACCACTGCGCCACCTTGTCACCTACGGCATGATTATAAGGCCTAAATTCCTTTGCTTTACATTCAAGGGTGTTTTCAAGTGCTCAGTGATAACACGATAAAATGGTGCAAACCTGGACACCAAAGGTAGTTTTCTGTTATTTGCTCTCTGTTGATTAGGGTCAGATGTGCATTCAACACAGAGCTAACAGCCAATGAGACTAAGCGTCCAATAAGGTGAGACGAGACTACATGTAATAATAAGTATGTGGTAAAAAAACAACTGAAATCTGCATCTGGGTGGTGTAGCGGCCTATTCCGTTGCCTACCTACACGGGGATCGCCGGTTCGAATCCCCGTGTTACCTCCGGCCTGGTCGGCGTCCCTACACACACAACTGGCCGTGTCTGTGGGTGGGAAGCCGGATGTGGGTATGTGTTCTGGTTGCTGCACTAGCGCCTCCCCTGGTCAGTCGGGACACCTGTTCGGGGGGGGGGGGATAGCGTGATCCTCCCACGCGCTACGTCCCCCTGGCGAAACTCATTTGTCAGGTGAAAAGAAGCGGCTGGCGACTCCACGTGTACCGCAGGACGCATGTGGGAGTCCGCATCCCTCCCCGGATCGGCAGAGGGGGTGCAGCAGCGACTGGGACGGGTCGGAAGAGTGGGGACGGATACAATTGGGGGGAGGGGGAAAGTGAAGAAGGAAAAAACAAACTAAAATCTCATCAGTTTGATTCATCTCAGCCGTTAGCGGCGTACAACCAGCAATACCTGTGTAGGTAGTCTTTGCACGTGCTGTACATCAGCTGGCATTAAATGTCAACCTGAGTAATACAGCGAGAAGACTCGAGCCATAGAAACTGATTAGTTTGTTTCTTCTTCTCCAGTTCAACTGTTGTGTGTTTTTCGGTAAGACCATTGCCGTGCAGGTAGATGTTTTATCTTGTTTGTTACCAAAATTCCAATAAAAAATAATTATCCAATGAAAGCGGGTGTGGTGATATCACATGTTACAGCTGAAACCACAGCACACTAGAAGACATTTGTTTATTCTGTCCTCGGGGACTATCAGTGTGTGCTCAAACAGCCAGTCGAGGCACATGAAGGTCATAAACCGCTGAAGAGGAAGAGGAAGAGGAGGTGCGATATTTGTTCAGTGATGTAAAAAAAAAAAAAAAAAACCCAAACTTGCCTTTTTGTTCTTGCAAAGTGAAAAACGCGGTTTGGTTCTGTTGACCTTTATCAGAACCAGAGTTCATATGCAAGTCACATGCAGTGGGCGTCCGGGTGGCGTAGCGGTCTAGTCCGTTGCCTTACCAACGCGGGGATGCCGGTTCGAATCCCCGTGTTACCTCCGGCTTGGTCAGGCGTCCCTACAGACATGACGGGCCATATCTGCGGGTGGGAAGCCGGATGTGAGTATGTATCCTGGTCGGTGCACTAGCGCCTCCTCTGGTCGGTCGGGGCGCCTGTGCGGGTGGAGGGGGCACTGGGGGGGACTAGCGTGATCCTCCCACGTGCTACGTCCCCCCGGCAAAACTCCTCACTGTCAGCTGAAGAGAAGCTGCTGGCGACTCCACATGTATCGGAGGAGGCATGTGGTAGTCTGCAGCCCTCCCCGGATCGGCAGAGGAGGTGCAGCAGCGACCAGGAAGGCTCGGAAGAGTGGGGTAATTGTCTGGATATAACTGGGGGGGGGGGGCACACATAAAAAAAAGTCACATGCAGTATTTCTTACATATTAGAGATTCAACACTTTACTAATGTGGGTTTATTATTATTATTGATTAGGGTTAGGGATGCTGATGTCATATCCTGCCCAACACACAATCAGTCCAGCTTTCATCGGTCCACTAAACTCTTAAGTGAATCTCACCGATGGCAGACTCCTTTCTGCTCATATTTCATTTATGAAAGGATCATTAGCTTTAAAAACGTGACAGATATGATAGCCTACAACATTCTGCCATAGCAAACAAACATCATGAGAGTTTTACATAATCACTGCAAAAGGCAAAAAAGGCAGGGTGGAGTGGGTGGAGAAGAGTGTCAGGAGTGATTTGCGACAGAAGGGTACCAGCAAGAGTTAAAGGGAAGGTTTACATGGTAGTGAGACCAGCTATGTTATATGGTCTGGAGACAGTAGCACTGATGAAAAGACAGGAGGTGGAGTTGGAGGTGGCAGACTTGAAGATACTAAGATTTTCATTGGGAGTGACGAAGAAGGACAGGATTAGGAACGATTATATTAGAGGGACAGCTCAGGTTGGATGGTTTGGAGACAAAGCAAGAGAGGCAAGATTGAGATGGCTTGGACATGTGTGGAGGAGAGATGCTGGGTATATTGGGAGAAGGATGCTGAATGTGGAGCTTCCAGGGAAGAGGAAAAGAGGAAGGCCAAAGAGGAGGTTTATGGATGTGGTGAGGGAGGACATGCAGGTGGCTGGTGTGACAGAGGAAGATGCAGAGGACAGGAAGAGATGGCAACGGATGATCCACTGTGGCGACCCCTAACGGGAACAGCCAAAGGTGGTAGTAGTAGTATTGCATGAGACAATAGTAGTAGTAGTAGTAGTAATAGTAGTAGTATTGCATGAGGCAATAGTAGAAGTAGTAGTAGTAGTAGTAATAGTAGTAGTATTGCATGAGGCAATAGTAATAGTAGTAGTATTGCATGAGACAATAGTAGTAGTGGTAGTATTGCATGAGGCAATAGTAGTAGTGGTAGTATTGCATGAGGCAATAGTAGTAATAATAGTAATAGTAGTAGTGGTAGTATTGCATGAGGCAATAGTAGTAATAATAGTAATAGTAGTAGTAGTAGTATTGCATGAGACAATAGTAGTAATAGTAGTAGTAGTAGTAATAGTAGTAGTATTGCATGAGACAATAGTAGTAATAGTAGTAGTAGTAGTAGTAGTATTGCATGAGGAAATAGTAGTAATAGTAGTAGTGGTAGTATTGCATGAGGCAATAGTAGTAATAGTAGTAGTAGTAGTATTGCATGAGGCAATAGTAGTAGTGGTAGTAATGCATGAGGCAAAAGACGGATGCTGTTGGCCCGGCCCACACTAAGAGGCCAACAGTATGGTATTATAGCATCTCCTGCTGGCTGCTATGTTGGCATGTTGGTTAATCGGAGTGAAGCCTATTTTTCTTTCTTTATTGGATGGACTTTGCTAGAGATGAAAAAACGGGCAGTAAATGACAACTGCACGAGTCTCCTGTGAATTAAAAACCCGTCAATGTTTACAGCTATATTTTCTGAGTACACTCTGGAATTTAATGGGCGCTGGACGGTACGACCGCAACGCATTCCGCTTTTATGTCGTGCTCCTCAAAACTCTGGCAACTACTCAGTTTTAGGTTCCTGTCATGATGGAGGAACATGCCAGACTAGGTAGCCCTTTTCTTTGTAGACAGCAGAACTTACTGTTGAAGTAGTTTCCAGCATTTTCTCGTGGAAAATGGAGCGATGTTTGCAGACAAAAGGCCTCATATGAGGCTGGTCCATAACCACTTGTCTCATGATGGAGCCATATATGTCTGTGTGTGTGTTGTTACGGACTAGTCGGGTCTAGGGGCTAATGGTTAAGCATGCAATAAACACCGTAAACACCTCAGGATGTTCTCTCTCCAAAGCCATGGTCTCAGGGACCTCACAAGGTGTCTCACCCACAACAGGTGTCACACAAACCTGAGTACCAGCCAAATCATTATCACTGCCCAACACAAAGGCCACTCCTTCAGTCGGCAAGGAAGGGACAATGCCCACCACTACCGGCCCTGATACGATGTTGGATGCAGGAAATACTTTGTGCAGAGGGGCACTAACAAAACCACCTCTTACTCCTTCTTTCACTTATCATTTTATTGCAAATACATTCAATATCCAAGGCTTTGCTTCTCTGTTTCACATGTCATTAACAGGTTTTCGTCTCTCAAAAGCTTCGCCATTTCCACCTCTCCTAGCTTCTTTTTTAATTCTCCTGACAATGCTGTTGGACTAAGGTGTACGTGCTCATCATCTTATCTGAATTTAAGGATTATTTTAAAACCATCCCTCACAACCTTTTGCCGAACAACTCTCCTGTCTTCATCTGAACAGCTCTCTTCCAAGCTTCTTTTACTATTCTGACTTACATCTCGCTTGTTTCCCCCAATTCCTCATCCTCCCCCTCAGAAACTTAAGTCACCAAACTTCATATCATCATCGTCCTCATCATCTACCTGAGTCGCGTCCCTGATCCAGTCATGCCAACCGCCAAGTCCAAAGTCCAGAAAAATTCGTGACTTCTCTTTCCGGATTCTCTCTCAGATTCTCTATAAGAGTACATCTGTCACCATTTTACAATGCTGTGATTGCAAACATCCCCAAATCCTCTGTGTTTCGGTCGCTATGCCACTGTATTGTTTATAAGGGTGGGGGTACCTGCAGTCAGTTGAGACTGAAGAGGTCACTCATTAGATGAGTGATGAAACGTTTCTCTCTCAATAAACGCTGTGTCCAGATGAACTGATTCAGCTTTCTGTGATCAAGTAAGGGTTGTGTCTGGGTTGTCCCGGATGGCTCTGTTGGCCGAGGTATACGTTTATGCTGTAGTAAGTCTGACTCTTCCTCGCATCTTTTGTCTCATGTCAACCCACCCCCTATTTTCTATCTACCCTGGCAGAATAGTGTAATTTAAGAACTGGAATTTCAGGCATTACCAATTCTCCCCCTTATCCCGTCAAGTCGGGTTTGTTTATGGTCCACGGTTACAGTCAATCGGTAAAAACAAGTACACATGGTGTACGACACTCCCTGTGCTGACTATCATTAAGCCCTCGATTCAGATGAGGGAAAACTCCACGAGAATAGCCTTCGCGGGAAAAAGAAAATGGGGGAAACCTCAGAGAGAGCCTCGAAAGGAGGAATCCCTCTCTCAGGATGGCCCGCAATATAGTGGGCAAAGTAAAAAATGTGGGTAAAAGATCGAGACCCAAAATGCTCAGTGAAGAGACTTGGTGATTACGAAACATTGCAGAGCACAACGCAAATAAGAAACCACAGGATAATGATATGTAAATTGGTGCATGCTGGAATTGCGCTGCATAGATAAACAGGTGAAGCATCTTCCCTGGACGTCAACACAGAACAGCACCATCCTATGCAGCATCCTCATCCAATCATTAAAGAGGGCTGGAAATAAAGAATAGAGACACGCAGCGGACAGACATGTGAGCGATGTGCCGGTTGTCCTCTTTTAGTCATTGGTGGTCCATTTCAATCGTTCCACTTTATTCATATATACACTACCGTTCAAAAGTTTGGGATCACCCAAACAATTTTGTGTTTTCCATGAAAAGTCACACTTATTCACCACCATATGTTGTGAAATGAATAGAAAATAGAGTCAAGACATTGACAAGGTTAGAAATAATGATTTGTATTTGAAATAAGATTTTTTTTACATCAAACTTTGCTTTCGTCAAAGAATCCTCCATTTGCAGCAATTACAGCATTGCAGACCTTTGGCATTCTAGCTGTTAATTTGTTGAGGTAATCTGGAGAAATTGCACCCCACGCTTCCAGAAGCAGCTCCCACAAGTTGGATTGGTTGGATGGGCACTTCTTGCGTACCATACGGTCAAGCTGCTCCCACAACAGCTCAATGGGGTTCAGATCTGGTGACTGCGCTGGCCACTCCATTACCGATAGAATACCAGCTGCCTGCTTCTGCTCTAAATAGTTCTTGCACAATTTGGAGGTGTGTTTAGGGTCATTGTCCTGTTGTAGGATGAAATTGGCTCCAATCAAGCGCTGTCCACTGGGTATGGCATGGCGTTGCAAAATGGAGTGATAGCCTTCCTTATTCAGAATCCCTTTTACCCTGTACAAATCTCCCACCTTACCAGCACCAAAGCAACCCCAAACCATCACATTACCTCCACCATGCTTAACAGATGGCGTCAGGCATTCTTCCAGCATCTTTTCATTTGTTCTGCGTCTCACAAACGTTCTTCTTTGTGATCCAAACACCTCAAACTTGGATTCATCCGTCCACAACACTTTTTTCCAGTCTTCCTCTGTCCAATGTCTGTGTTCTTTTGCCCATCTTAATCTTTTTCTTTTATTGGTCAGTCTCAGATATGGCTTTTTCTTTGCCACTCTGCCCTGAAGCCCAGAATCCCGCAGCCGCCTCTTCACTGTAGATGTTGACACTGGTGTTTTGCGGGTACTATTTAATGAAGATGGCAGTTGGGGACCTGTGAGGCGTCTGTTTCTCAAACTAGAGACTCTAATGTACTTATCTTCTTGCTCAGTTGTGCAACGCGGCCTCCCACTTCTTTTTCTACTCTGGTTAGAGCCTGTTTGTGCTGTCCTCTGAAGGGAGTAGTACACACCGGTGTAGGAAATCTTCAATTTCTTAGCAATTTCTCGCATGGAATAGCCTTCATTTCTAAGAACAAGAATAGACTGTCGAGTTTCAGATGAAAGTTCTCTTTTTCTGGCCATTTTGAGCGTTTAATTGACCCCACAAATGTGATGCTCCAGAAACTCAATCTGCTCAAAGGAAGGTCAGTTTTGTAGCTTCTGTAACGAGCTAAACTGTTTTAGGTTGTGTGAACATGATTGCACAAGGGTTTTCTAATCATCAATTAGCCTTCTGAGCCAATGAGCAAACACATTGTACCATTAGAACACTGGAGTGATAGTTGCTTGAAATGGGCCTCTATACACCTATGTAGATATTGCACCAAAAACCAGACATTTGCAGCTAGAATAGTCATTTACCACATTAGCAATGTATAGAGTGTATTTCTTTAAAGTTAAGACTAGTTTAAAGTTATCTTCATTGAAAAGTACAGTGCTTTTCCTTCAAAAATATGGACATTTCAATGTGATCCCAAACTTTTGAACGGTAGTGTGTATATATATATATATATATATATATATATATATATATATATATATATATATATATATATATATATGTGTGTGTATAAGCCCTCTCTACCTCTTCTACTCAGTCTCTCCTCTCTCTGGTTTTGAGGCTAAAATGCAATGGGAAAGAAGGTGTTGAGAGTATCTTGGTGTTGTTGCATCTCCACAATCCCAAAATGAGGTCACAATTTCAAAGCCCTGGAAGGATAATTTATGATACTACACAAATACCAGTTAAGACATTGAAAATATCAAATGATTCATGGAGGAACAAAAGCTCATCAGACCATAACAACCTCAAAACACCTACAACATGCATGACTCAAGTATACATCATCGGCAGTCACTCGTGGTAGAGTATGACCGTCCTCCTTCTGGGTCCCCCTGGGTCCTCAAGTGGGCGTAGAGGCAGATCCTGGAGCCACATAATGGGAGGACGCCTGCACGTGACAGCTTTTTACATGGAGTGGCTGATGCGCCTGCAGCCACCACACGGTCCTTGGCAGGGAGTGGCCACAGTGGCATGGAGAACCAAGATGATTGGGGACCACTCGCTGTTGCAGCCTTCATCCGCCTTCACTGCCATTGTGACCTGGAGACATCTTCTGCCAGTTCTGCCGTTGAGGTCTCCGGGTCACTTGTCAATAAGGTGGGCGAAATAAGACTGAGGATTACGTCGCACAACATGGACAGCTATGTGATGAGCTGGCTGGACAGCACCGTTCCTGACACGGTTATTGAACTAGTGGGGCACTCTGTTTACCTAGCGGACAGGACAGCAGCCTCCGGTAAGAGCAAAGCTGGAGGAGTATGTATTTACATGACTGGTGTACAGCTACGAACATTATTGGGACACACTGCTCCCCGGGCTTAGAATACCTGGCTGTGAAATGCAGGGTATTTTATATGCCGAGGGAGTTATCTGCCATCTTAATCACAGCTGTTTACATACCACCACATGCTAACGCTAAAATAGCACTGGAGGAAGTGCAGAGCACTATCAACAACCAGCTGAATGCACATCCAGAGGGAGCCGTGATTGTGGCAGGAGACGTAAACCACTCCGAACTAAAGACAGTGCTACCCAAACTCCACAAGAGTATCAGCTCCCCAACCAAAGACAAAAATATTCTGGACCAAGTTTACACCAAAATCCCGGGAGCAGATAAACCATCTCCACACCTCGGCTTATCAGACCACATCTCACTGGTAATGACTCCATCCTATAAACCTCTAATCTGCAGAACAAGACCAGCTGTTAAAACTGTCCAGGTTTGGAGTGAGGAAGCCAATTCACGACTGCAGGACTGCTTTGGAAGCACAGACTGGGAAGTGTTTGCACAGGGAGCAGACTTAGAGGAATTCACTTCAGCCGTCCTGGCCTACGTTCAGTTCTGTACTGAGACAGTACTAACCACCAAAACCATCAAGGTATTCCCGAACCAGAAGCCATGGCTGGACAAGAATGTACGGTCTCTGCTCAGGGCTCGAGATGCTGCCTTCAGGACAGGTGACATGCTGGCCTACAAAAATGCCTGGGGGGACTTGAAGAAGGGCATTTGAGAGGCAAATGCAGGTAAAAGCAGCGTATTGAGGGGCACTTCACCCACAACAACAGACCCTGGAGCATATGGAGAGGTATTAAAAACATAACGGATTACAAATGCAGCACCCAACACATCAGCCATGACAGTGCACTCCCCGACACGCTTAACCAGTTCTTTACATGCTTTGAAACGCAGAACAGCAGAGTGAGGGCCCAAATGACCCTGCCCAAGGAGGAGCATGCACTCGCCCTACAGCACCATCAGGTGAAATCCAGTCTGAGGAGAACTGATATCTCCAAAGCGGCAGGACACGACAGAGTGTCAGGCCACACACTGAAGACATACGCTGACCAACTAACAGGGGTGTTCACCGACACCCTCAACCTCACCTTACAACAGGCTGTAGTCTCCACCTGCCTTACATCCACCACCATTGTACCTGTACCCAGGAAGACAGCAGCCAACTGCCTCAATGACTATTGCCCAGTTGCCCTGACCCAGTTAATAAAGCTGGGGTCCCGAGTAGCTTTATTGACAGCTGATGATTGCTTATGGCATGAAACATGCTTTTACTGTCTCATAAAGAATTTACTTGACTCACTGGATTATATAGACACATATAATGTCCTTCTCACCTATTTCGGGTGGTGAGCTCATGGACGTTCCTTATTTCATCCTGGATAGTGGCTGTGACCTTTGGCCCCCATCTTATCACTCACTCAGTCTCAGACTGCTGGACTGCTGGACCCGCCGTGCATTGTCTGAAGTTTCCGTGTCCTGATATCTGTGGCCTTTATCTCCTCCTTTGGCCAGTTTATTATTCCAGCTATGTATCTGGTAATCTGGTATATATATATATATATATACATGGTGTTTTTTTTCTTCCGGAAACCGTCAATGGTGTTGATGAAAGTGCTCAACAAATGAGGAGCGGAATATTAAGATAGATGTAGGAAAAAAAACTTTAATTCATAGCAGTACAAGCCTGTTTCATGCGTTGCGCGCTCATCAGCTGCCAAGTCGGTTATCAGTAGCCAACTTATGGTTGCTTATGGCATGAAACAGGTTTTCTACTGTCTC